>NC_056732.1:724624933-724679933 GCF_019279795.1 Protopterus annectens
TGAGTGTAGAGTCATCTACAAATTGTATTAGCAAGGCCTGTTGTGTGGATGGCTGGAGAGTGTTGGTGAAAATGTTAAAGATGAAAGGATAGAGTGTTGTGGTACACCAGTGGTGACTGGGAGTTATGGAGAGAGAGTGGAGTGTCATTTTACTGACTGACACCAATTGGACAAGTAACTTTTGAACTACAGAAGGGGGGCTGAGATAGATGTACTGAGGAAATTTGAAATGGAATTTGCAGTGACAAACTGTCAAAGGCTTTAGACAAGTCTACAAATAAGAAGGAGACTAGTTTATCATTATCTCTAGATTTATTGACAGTATGTACAAAGGTTAGAAGTGCAGTGCTTGTACTATAGGAGGGATGGAAGTCGTGTTATGTTAGGGTTAGGAGTTCTTCATGAAGGAGATAGTTTAGCAATTGTTTTTGAATAAATTTTTCAAGTATTTTGGGGAGGTTGTATGAGATTGCTATAGGTTTAAAGTTAGTGATATTTCTTAAATGTCTTCCTTCACATAAAAGGATAATGTGTGATTTTTTCCAGAGAAAGGGAGTGTGGGATTCCTGGATTGACCTATTTGTAAAGATTGAGACAGGAAAAACAATGTTAAAGTCGAGCATGGTTTGATTTTGTTTTATATAGGATGTGGGCACAGGTTTGAAGGTGAAAGTGGGTGTTGTGAAGTGGCTGATGGGCAGGGTTAGGATTAGATGATGGGGAATCCTTGGTTAGAAGCACTATACTACCTATGAAATAAGAATTTAATTCTATTGCAGTTTCAAGCAGTCAGTTGCTGGGACAGGGGTTAGGGTTGAATTTTTCACCAGGATGTAAGATTTCTTTGATGGCTGATCAGAATTTTTTAGGCTTGTGTTTATTATTGTTCTGAATCTTGTTATAGTATAGTTCTTCTCTTCATTTATTTGCTTTTTAGTATAGTTACAGAGCATTCTGAAATTTTCAAGATATTGTGGTGTTTTATATTTTTGCCAATCTTTCCTCGCTTTTTCTCTATCCTGCATTAGCATTCTACTCTTTCTGGATAGCCATATTGCATTATTTGTTTTTAGTCTCTCCTTTCTAGGAGGTACAAGGCTATTTAAGATATTTAGGAAAGTTGTACTGAATTTATTTACAGGAGTTTTAAGATATTCCAATTAACAGATTATATGGTATTAATTAATATTTATGGATTAAACTTGGACAGGTTGCATGTTGTTTTATAAAACTGTTTAAGTGGATGTGTAAGAAATCTGGTTGCATATATTGGGAGATGGTCACTGAAGGAGTCTGACATTGTATTTGTGATGGTCAGTTTACTAGGGTCTGATACTAGCATCCACTCTAATAAGGAGCTTGATGTCTTCCAATAATGTGTGGGGCTATTAATTAGTTGTGTGAAACCATATGCATTCATGCTGGATATAGGGGATTTAGAGGATTCATCGAATGAAATAACATTCACATCACTTAGTAGTATTTTTTCTTATGAAATTGTTATAGATATCCAATGCTTCATCTCCAATAAGAAGCACACCACTACTGTCATTTTTATAGCTCATTTCACTTACTTCGTGAATAATGGCAATAGCCATGTCCATTAGTTGGTCTGCCGTTAATTCCGATTTCTTGCCTTTTTCAGCCTTGCCCCTTGCTTCACATAATCCCTGTATGTGTTCTCCGAAAAATGGGACTGCTGTCCTTTTCCCCTGTAACCTCTCCAAATGCCTTACATTATCATCCATAATGGTGGATGGCTGGGAATTCAGACGTTGGTGATGTTGAAACCTCATCACTGATGTCACTTCTTCCGCACTACTTCACTCACCATTGGCTCCTTCTACACTGTTGACATGACAACCTCGGGAAAGAGGATATACTTTCCCTTTTGAGTACTCGTTGGTTTCTCTTTTAATTTTATTTAGTTTCTGCAAATAAATGTTGCCACAAATGCTGTCCACATTCTTAAGAACATTGGAATAGTTAATCTGATAACATTCATACTCTAAATCACTTTGAATTGATTTACTCCTGTCTTCCAGCTCTTTAAATAATGATTCCAATACCTGGGTATTGTGTTTAACAATGAGCTTCATGAGCTCTAAATCCATTTGGTCAAACAACGCATATAAATCAGTGAGGAAATCTGTATTCCCCTCCGCTCCATTGGGGTATTTCCATACTCACATACCTCGCGGAACCTGCCCCAACTCTATGTTCCTCTCTAAGTATGCATTTTCCATTTGTAACTTTTTATATACTAGCAAGTCTCTTTCAAAAAACCTCAGCCTTGCGGCCATGGTCAAGGATTGTTACTGACCCAAACTGTGGCAACCGTTTTCCGTACGGAAATCAGAGATGTTCCTCTTCCAAGTTTCTCCGTTATTAACAGTTTTTTCTTTAAGGGCCAAGTTTTCTCCTTTAACCAATTGTCCATCTCGTGCTACTTGAATTGTATGTTAAAGTTGCGACTGCTGTGTTGGCTGGGTTAAAGGATAGCCCAAACTACCAAAATATTATTACCTGGACTATTATGTTTCTCCATCAAGGTCTGAGTTTGGGCAGTATGCACAGCCAACTGCTGGTTAATTTGCTGCAACAGTTCCAATATGTCTCCATTAGAAGCCGATGCCTCCATTGTGCTGAACCACTAATCCACAATCGAAACCACAAAAGGACAAACTCCAGAACAGGGCAGCACAGCACAAAAGAAACACAGCTGGAAGACCACAATTAATAATCCATAGCTTTAATAAACAAAGTTAAAAGCTTTCTTCCCTCACTGCAGGTTGTCCAGTCCTATTACATCAGGTCATTCAACTTACAGTGAGTTCAGTTGTGAAGGCCCACCCCTTCAGCTTCTTAACCTTGAATTACCTTCTGTCTCCTCACTTTCTACTGAAAAAAATGTGCCTTTTTCTACTTCACTTTGCTGCTTGTGCTTAGGTGTTCAACTGCATTTAGTATGTCACATTTGTCACTCCTTGTTGGTAGCCTTATACCTTATTTGAGCTGTTTTTACTGTTGTGTTTGTGAGCTAATTTATCACATTTGCACTCTTTTAAAGCAATTTACTGACTAACTGCATTTCATTACTGAGTAACTGTATTTTTTCACACTGTGAGTTCTGTTTTTTGTCTGTAAGTGGTTAATCTGTGCTTTGTTTTGTGAGTTTTACTGTGTTCTTAACCCTTAAATTGAGTAGCATAGTCTGATACAGGTTTTCTGCATCCAGAGCTGCAGCTGCACTATTTTTAAGCCTTTGTGAGGTATTCCAGCTACAAATGTTCCCTTAGTAACACTTGTGTGATCACCTAGTAGAACTACTCTTAGACCTTCCACCCTTTACCCTCTTAGCTTTCTTTGACCTCTCTCCCTCAGTTTCTGGCAAATATGGATAGATAATTTCCTACGCTTTCCCCTCCCAGTCTGGTTCATATGGGCATCCTGAGACAGTGTAGCAACTGTCTCATGTACACAGACAACCCTGTACTACTACCATCTAGGAACACAATTTGTGAGAGATGCAATTACATTAAAAACCTAGAGTCAATGCTCTCTCCCTCGCAAGCCAGTATATCTGGTACTGAGAAGGTTGTCAGCATAAATACCATACCTCAAAACAAACACCATCCACACCTACACAAAACGCACCCACATATGTGGAGATCCTCAACAAAAACACACCAAAACAAAAGAGACCTCTGAGGCAAAAACGCAAGTGAACTCAACTACTCACCACACCACACACCACACATAGGCCACACACTTGTGTCTCACAGTCACTAAGGCTTAAACATAAACCAGACATATTAGTCATAGGAGACTCCATTGTGAGACACACAGATGTGCCCCTCACCAGGGTGGATAAGGAGAAAGTCAGAGTTAGCTGTTTGTTGGGTGCCAGAATCCACCATATCACCCATGCATTCAAGTCTCTCAACAACATGTACTGTTATGACTCTGTCATAGTCCATGTTGATGTAAATGACTTGAGACGTACCTCTATGGACTATGTGAAGACAGACATGATCAAGCTTGCTGAATATGTGTCCCAGGCAGGTATGTCCCTAGCCTTAAGCACCATTCTACTGCCACCCAGAACGATGCCTCAATACAAACAGAAAATGAATAATCTACCCAAAACAACCAACGTTCCAACCATAAGCAGAAAGCAGAAAGTAATTCCAATGGTAGATTCAAAAACAGCTTTATTCTCTTCCAGACAGCATAAAATTCAAAAAGGTTATCACTTTCGTGGTTGTATCACACCACTTCATCAGACCATAAAAAGCTGTTAAAAACATTAATTAATATAGCATTTCTTAAAATCAGTCATTCTATCACTGCATAGCACTAATTACCAACTTAAAGAAACAGAAAACATATATACTAAAGCTAACCAAGCAACTACAAGTCTGATGTTCATAATAAAAACTTATCATCATTATTGCTCTGCATATATATATTTTTAAATAAAACACACACACACACAAACACACATATATATATATATATATATATATATATATATTGACAAATAAAACATCAAACATGTTTCCTAAAAACAAACCATATTGTGCAAAAAATGCAAAATGTATTATATGTATAAGCATCCATATAAATGTATATTAACAAATAAAGCATCAAACACATATCTTCTAAAAACAAACCATATTGTGCAAAAATGCAATATATAGTGTATGTATGAACATCCATAACCTATACATGAAACATTGTTGATTCATCTAGAAAGGCTTCTATTTTTTATTATTTCTTAAAAAGACTTGTATTTTTTAAAATAGGTTTCAAGGGTATCCTGTCATTTAATCCCTTGCTTCTGTCTGCCCTCAGTCTAATGATCCATCTAGTCTCTGAGGTTTCAGTGCAATTAATCAAATCACCCCCCCCCCTTTCGTTCTCAAATACCTGTTCCAATACCTGAAACTTAAACACATGTGATGGATCAGTACGGGAGACATGCTTTGCTAATGTTCAACAAATGTTCATGTATACGAAATCTCAACTCCCTGTTGGTTTTTCCAACATAAAAGGATGAACATACCTCACAAACTGCCAAATATATCACATTCTTACTATTACAATTCGCTTTCACCTTAAAAGTAAAAGCCTTTTGCATGTCTGGATGTAAAAAAAACATTATTCTGTGCTATTGATGGACATTACACTTTTTACATGCTACAGTACACATCACATCATCATATTGCCCCCTCGATTCGCGTTGATAACACAGCATTCTTTCTAAAGACTTTTTATTCTTAAAAATGAAGCTTGGTCTATCACCTACCAATTCTTTGACTGCTGGATCTTGTGTTAGAAATGGCCAATACTTCCTAACCGTATCTGTAACTACATCAACATTACTGGAGTAATAAGTAGGTACTTTTACTACTTGCCCCATATTTCCTCTTTTCTTATGAATATGTGTTCATCCTTTTATGTTGGAAAAACCAAGGAGTTGAGATTTCGTATATGTGAACATTTGTTGAACATTAGGAAAGGTGCTATTACTAATGCCTTAGCAAAGTATGTCTCCCTTACTGATCCATCACATGTGTTTAAGTTTCAGGTATTGGAGCAGGTATTTGAGAACGAAGTGGGGGGGGGGGTGATTTGATTAATCACACTGAAACCTCAGAGACTAGATGGATCATTAGAATGAGGGTGCACAGAGGCAAGGGAATAAATGACAGGATACCCCTGAAACCTATTTTAAAACAGAAGTCTTTTTAAGAAATAATACAAAATAGAAGCCTTTCTAGATGAATCAATAATGTTTCATGTATAGGTTATGGATGCTCATACATACACTATATATATATTGCATTTTTGCACAATACGGTTTGTTTTTAGGAGATATGTGCATGATGCTTTATTTGTTAATATACATTTATATGGATGCTTATACATATAATACATTTTGCATTTTTTGCACAATATGGTTTGTTTTTAGGAAACATGTTTGATGTTTTATTTGTATGTATATATATATATATATATATATATATATATATATATATATATATATACATATATATATATATATATATATACATATGTTTTTATTTAAAAAAAAAAAATATATATATATATATATATATATATATATGCAGAGTAATAATGATGAAAAGTTTTTATTATGAACATCAGACTTGTAGATGCTTGGTTAGCTTTAGTATATATGTTTTCTGTTTCTTTAAGTTGGTAATTAGTGCTATGCAGTGACAGGATGACTGATTTTATGAAATGTTATATTAATGTTTTTAACAGCTTTTTATGGTCTGATGAAGTGGTGTGATACAACCACGAAAACACTAACCTTTTTGAATTTTATGCTGTCTGGAACAGAATAAAGCTGTTTTTAAATCTACCATTGGAATTACTTTCTGCTTTCTGCTTATGGTTGGAACGTTGGTCATTTTTGGGTGGATTATTTAATTTATGGTGTTGGCTACATGCTCCATTTACACAGCTAGCTACTCATTTTGTCCATGCAACAAACAGAAAATGATTGACTTTAACAATTGGCTTAGTTTCTGGTGTCATTCTAAAGGGATTCAGTACCTGACAGCCTGTGAAGACATAATTGACAAATCACGATGCTTTGCCAGAGATGGCTTGCATTTGTCTCCCTTGGACTTCAGGCTCCTGGCAAATGCTCTTGCCTCCCCTATAATGCCTTTTTTAGGCAATGCCATGAGTTCAAAACTACCAACATTAAAATTTCATCAAAACGCTAATTAAAGGTCATACTGCCAAATGCTAGGAGTCTAAACATGAAACTACACTCATTGCAAGCATTCTTAACCCTGGAAGATGCTGACATTTGTGTAGTCACAGAAACTTGGTTCAAAGCTATGGAGAGAACCCCCAGCCATGCCAGGTTACTCATCCTGTCATACATTCAGATCCCAAACCATAGGCAGTAAAGCAAAAGGAGGTGGAGTAGCAATATATACAAAAGACATATACACCTCCAGGCGGGTCCAACAGTATGATGCACAGGAGACACTCCAGGTACAGTTAACCATTGAGAGGACCCCAATTCAAATCATAGCTAACTATGGGCCCCCAACTTTGACTCAAGATTCCCACTCCACCTATCTGGACCTCTTCGAATCTATCAAGATTCAACCCTTTACCCTGATCCTGGGTGACTTAGCTATCCAACCATAGACTGGAAGAACTACTCATGCCAAAACACAAATGGTCAGAGATTCCTTGATTTCATCAATGCACATGCCTTGGACCAGCTGGTCAACACCCCCACAAGAGGTGAAAATATCTTGGACTTCATATTAACCAACAAGAGTAACCACTGTAGCATTCCTACATGGTCATCCTCCCTGGTAAGATCCGACTCCAAAGCATTCACTTTCAAAGTCTACATCTCCCCCAACCGTCCCCTAGATAGGGTCAAACAAAAAAACTTCTCCAAAGCTGATTATAACCTTCTCAGGGAAGGTATAAACAGCTTCACAGACCCCTCCCCCTCCATAAGAATGGGCACATATGTCCAAACTCACACCAAAGTAATATACGAGCATTTATATAGGTGCATGGAATCAGGAATACCTGACAGGACAAAATTATCCTCCTCAAGGAAGAGTAAACCTGTCTGGTGGACATCCGCAATAAATAAACTCTATAATAAAAGGAAATAATTGCAGTCCAGGACCAAGAAGGAGCAGGTGCCTTATTGGAGGCACTCTTCTTAGCCTGAACAAGCAAATAAGAGCACAAGTGAAATCCTCCAAAGCAAACTCCGAGTCCAAACTGGCCACATCTACTAAAGACAATCACAAGGCTTTCTTCGCATATGTCCACAATCTCAAGGGAAGCACCCAGATCTGCTCAAGTGGTCAAGGACACTACATACACACAAACACCACAGATATAGCCAACCTGCTGGCAGACAGGCTCAGTGAAAATGTCACCCCTCTGTACCACCATCAGTAAATCCAGACATCCCCAGCACCTGACCCCCTCCCCTTATCTCTATGGAGCAAGTCATCACTGTCTTCTCAAAGGCAAAAAAATACAGCCTCCATGGGACCCAATAACATCCCAGGCTGCATCCTACATGAACTCAGGCAGGAGCTTTCATCACCATTAGGCACCCTATTTAACCAAAGCCTGAGTACCGGCTTCGTCCCAGCTGAGTAGAGGACAGCCACTGTCATTCCTTTGCACAAAGGTGAAGCATCCACCGATACAGGAAATTATAGACACATCAGCCTAACTAGCCTTATCTGCAAGGCCATGGAGTGGATTATCATGGATCCCATTAACAAGGACACTGGCAAACTCCAAACACTCGATCCGACACAGTTTGGTTTCATTAAGGGGTCGTGCCTCTTAAATTTGGTCGACTTCTTTGAGACAGTCAACAAAGCCATGGATAAGGGGAAGACAGTGCACACTGCCTACCTTGACCTGGCCAAAGCCTTTCATACTATTCCCAACTCAGTTATAATAGATAAACTCTCTCAACTAGGCATCAATCTGAATGTTACCAGATAGGTAGCAAATTGGCTCACTGATAGAACCCACCTAGTCAAAATAGGGGAAGCCACCCCAAGCAGTGGACTCATAATGAGTGGTGTACCCCAGGGATTAGTCTTGGAGCCTTTGTTGTTTGAGATATACTTTTCTGAGGTGCAGGGCAAATCTAGTGGGCTATGGCTGACCAAGGTTGCAGATGACTGCAAACTGGGGACTGTCATCAATTCTTTAGTGATGTGAACATCCTCCAAGAGGGTCTCACCCAAACAAATGACTGATGCCAGAAACATGGCCTCAAACTGAAAGCCAAAAACTGCGTCATCATCCCCTTTGGATAGAGTGACATGTCCACAAATTATCACATTAATAATAAGGTCCTAAGTACATGATCAGTTGTGAGGGACTTGAGTACCCAGGTTGATAGCAAACTGACTTTTGACCGCCATATTGCCTTCGTTGTACTGAAAGCTTTCTACATAGCCCACCTCATTAGTAAGGGTATCTCATCCAGGGACAAGGTGGTCATAACATCCCTGTATTCTTCCGTTATCTTCTCTCTTTTTTGACAGTTCCTGTTAGGGGTCACCACAGTGGGTCATCTGTTTCCATTTCTTCCTGTCCTCTGCATCTTGCTCTGTCACACCAACCACCTGCATGTTCTCTCTCACCACATCCATAAATCTTATCTTAGGCCTTCCTCTTTTCCTTTTACCTGCAGCTGCATCCTTAGCATCCTTTTCCCAATATACCCAGCATCTCTCCTTGGCACATATTGAAACAAGCACAATCTTGCCTCTCTGGCTTTGTCTCCAAACTGTCCAACCTGAGCTGACCCTCTAATATACTGATTCCTAATCCTGTCCATCCTCATCACACCCAGTGCAAATCTTAACATCTTTAACTCAGCCATGTCCAGCTCTGACTCCTGCCTTTTTGTCAATGCCACCATCTCCCACCCATATAACATAGCTGGTCTCACTACCCTCTTGTAGACCTTCCCTTTCACTCTTACTGGTACCCGCCTGTCACAAATCACTCCTGACACTCTTCTGCACTCATTCCACCCTGCATGTGCTCTCTTCTTCACCTCTCTTCCACACTCACCATTACTCTGAACTGCTGATACTAAGTATTTAAATTCATCCACCTTCACCAACTCTACTCCCTGCATCCTCACCATTTCTCTATCCTACCTCTCATTCACACACATATATTCTGTCTTAGTTCTGCTGACCTTCATTCCTCTCCTCTCTAGAGCATATCTCCACTTCTCCAGGGTCTCCTCAACCTGGTCACTACTCTCACTACAGATCACAATGTCATCTGCAAACATCATAGTCCATAGGGCCTCCTGTCTGATCTTGTCTGTCAACCTGTCCATCACCACTGCAAATAAGAAAGGGCTCAGAGCTGATCAGTGATGTAATCCCACATCCACCTTAAATGCATCCGTCACTCCCGCAGCAGATCTCACCACTGTCACACTACCCTCATACATATCCTGTACCACTCTTACATACTTCTCTGCCACTCCCGATTTCCTCATACAGTACCAGAACTCCTCTCTAGGCACCCTGTCATTTGCTTTCTCTAACTACATAAAGACAAAATGCAACTCCTTCTGATCTTCTTGTCCATCAACACTCTCAGAGCAAACATTGCATCTGTAGTGCTCTTTCTTGGTATGAAACCATAATGCTGATCAGTAATCATCACCTCCCTTCTTAACCTAGCTTCCACTACTCTTTCCAATAACTTCATGCTGTGACTGATCAATTTTATCCCTCTGCACATCACCCTTACCCTTAAAAATCGGTACCAAAACACTTTTTCTGCACTCCTCAGGCATGTTCTTACTTTCCAAGATATCATTAAACAATCTGGTTAAAAAATCCATTGCCATTTCTCCTAAGCACCTCCATGCTTCCACTGGTATTTCATCTGGACCAACAGCCTTTCCATTCTTCATCCTCTTCATAGCTGTCCTTACTTCCTCCTTGCTAATCCATTGCACTGATTCACTAGCCCCACATCATCCACCCTTCTCTTTCTTTCATTCTCTTCATTCATCAGCTCCTCAAAGTACTCTTTCCATCTGCTCAACACACTCTACTCACTTGTGAGTATGTTTCCCTCATTATCCTTTATCACCCTTACCTGCTGCACATCTTTCCCAGCTCGGTCCCTCTGTCTAGCCAATCAGTACAGGTCATTTTCTCCCTCCTTAGAGTCCAACCTTTCATATAACTCTTCATATGCCTTATCCTTAACCTTCGCCACCTCTCTCTTTGCCATACGCCTCATCTCATTATACTCCTGTCTACTTTCTTCATCTCTCTAACAATCCCACTTCTTCTTCACCACTCTCTTCCTCTGTATACTCTTCGCCACTCTCTTCCTCTCTTGTACTTCCTCATTCCACCACCAGGTCTTCTTGCCCTCCTTCCTCTGTCCAGATATCACACCAAGCACCTTTCTAGCTGTCTTCCTTACCAGCTCTGCTGTAGTTACCTAGCTGTTTGGTAACTCTTCACTGCCCCCCAGTGCCTGTCTTAACTCTTCCCTGAACTCCACCTCACAATCACCCTTTTTCAACTTCCACCATTAGATCCTTGGCACTGCTGTCACACTCCTCCTCCTCTTCTTGATCACCAATGTCATCCTACTGACCACTGTTCTATGCTGCCTAACTACAGTTTCTCCATCACCACTTTACAGTATCCAATCTCCTTCAGACTGGCCCTCCTGCATAGGATATAATCCACTTGTGTGCATCTACCTCCACTCTTGTATGTCACCCTATGCTCCTCTCTCTTCTTAAAATACGTACTCACCACAGCCATGTCCATCCTTTTCACAAAATCCACTACATCTGACCTTCTACATTCCTCTCCTTAACAACATACCTACCCATCACCTCCTCATCCCCTCTGTTCCCTTCACCAACATGCCCACTGAAATATGCTCCAATCACCAGTCTCTCACCCTTAGGTACTGTCACCACCACTTCATCCAACTCACTCCAAAATTTTTCTTTCTCATCCATTGCACACCCAACTTACAGAGCGTATGCACTAACAACATTCATCATTATAAGCGTATGCACTAACAACATTCATCATTATACTATCAATTTCAAGCACCATAAACATCACTCTATTTGACACTCTTTTCACCTCCAAAACACTCTTGGCATATGGTTCCTTCAGGATAACCCCTACCCCGTTTCTCCTCCCATCCTCACCATGATGGAACAATTTGAACCTGCTTCCTCTACACCTGGCCTTACTCCCATTCCAGCTGGTCTGTTGCATGCACAGTATATCAACCTTCCTTCTCTCCATCATATCATCTAGCTCTCTCCCTATACCAGTCATACTACCAACATTCAAAGTTCCTACCCTCACTACTACACTCCTAACCTTCTTCCTCTTTTTCTGCCTTTGGGCATACCTTCCCCCTCTTCTTCTCCTTCGGCCCAATTTCCCCCAGCACCCTGTTGGCTAACAGTACTGGTGGCGGTCATTGGTAATCTGGGCCTCGACCAATCCAGTATAGAAGTCTGTATTGTTTTCCAGATATGTAACTTGGCAAAGCTTTACACCAGATGCCCTTCCTGATGCAACCCTCCCCATTTATCCGGGCTTGAGACTGGCACAAAGAAATGCACTGTCTTGTGCATCCCCAGTGGCTGGGTTCTGTATTCTTCCCTTATAAGACCTATTATTGAGCACAATGCCCCTTTTGGCATGTACCTCACAAAGCACATGCAGCAGCTAGAGAGACCACAGAGGTTCCACACTAGGAGAATCCAGGGCCTCAAGTATCTACTCTAGACAGATAGGATAAAGGCTCTGTCCCTCTACTCAGTCTCATACAGACTCCTCAGAGGTGACCTCTGTCTGGCATACAAAGCAATCTCAGACCACACCTTGATGGAATTGCTGCATATCCACAAGTCAAGCACCACTTGAGTATCCTGCCCAATTGACCTCAACCTGGTCTGTGACATCAATAGGACTTGTTGGCAGGACAGATTTGTGTCCCAGAGACTCCCCGATCTGTGGAATAGACTCCCACTCCACATCAAGCAGAGTACCTCATAAACTCCTTTTTAAGCACAACCTGGATAACTGGATGGGGAACAGAAAATACACCCCTGGGCTTCCACCTGTGTCCCTGCTGGACAGGGGCATCTAGTGCTGACTTGTCGGAACATGGGCTAAATTCTTGGCTAGGCTTGTAAGGGCCTTAGGGCCAGTAGCCTAGTAACTTCCTATGATCCTGTGATCTATGATCCTAATGCAAATGGTAGTGTTTGACCAATGCAGCAAGGCTTTCAGAAGGAGGCACAGTGTCATCTAATAAATATAAGTGCACTCAAAGTTTAAATATTCTCTAAAAGACCAGCCAGAATAAAAAGTTTAAATATATTTTGTAAGTAATGTCTTTCGGCTTTTCCCAGTTAGGGAATAAATAATAAAAGAATATGAAAATACTAAATATATATTTACAAGAAACACCAGAATTTCAATTACAGGAAATATTAGAAATAACACAGATGGATGTATTCACACAGATACAGAAAAACAGTACTTAACTAATCTTACTATATTTTCCTGATTGATGTAAAGAATTACTATTCCCTGATTTCTTACAAAAGCAAGGCAAGATGAAGTGGGTGAGTGATCCTTCTTTGTCAGGTTTCAAAACAGACTGCCTGAGACTTCTGTCTCATCTAGTATTAACACATCATTTCATTGTTGGATTACAGAATGGCATCACATACATCTGGTCACTTGACTTCTAGTTCTAACACTATCTCCTTTACTAGAAACTGAACCAGAATCTAGCACATATGTGTCATAATACACACACATATACCTTTACTAAGATGTGTTATATTTCAAAAACTTCCAACCTTCCAGGGTAGCAATTAATTCACCCATAAGAACAATACAGTAGAATTCCTACTCCTGGTTTTCACATACATTTTGTCTCTGTCTGCAATCAGAATGGTAAGATACAATCTTTATGGCCTAAAACCAGGTAATTTAATTTCAGACTAATTTTTAAAGTAAGCTGGACTGAGTTTAACCTCTTCTCTTCCAGTATCCTCTGTTACAGTATATTCATTTCAACAGTTACAATGCGGTCTAACATACAGGCGTATTTCTTTTCTGTCCAGCAGGACCCACTGTTGGTACATTTTTAACACAGGCAGCTTTACAAATACATTTTCAACAGAAGCACCTGTACAAATCAGTTTGATATACAAATGACATATAATTCTTTACAAACTTCCAGCTAGCTATGCTGGCATATGTTACACATCCGCTGCCCTACTTCTCCTGGCATAGTTGGCGATGTCTCACATCATCACATCTCCCCCTTTTGAAGACTCAAACTATTTTTACTAGTGACCCTGGAGAAATGTGGTTCGAAAATATGAGTCTGCCTGGGAATACATTAATCCATACCCTGTTTTGAGAATCCATCTGCATTGGCATTGCTGAACTCACTGCAGTGCTGCACTGTCATATCATATACCTGCAACCCTAGGCTCCACCTTAATAACTTGGTATTTTGCTGGCTTACTCAATGTAGCCATAGATGCCCCCTCAGATTCCTCCTGCCACCCACTGCAAATAGCACAAGTGCATCCATAGCATGGTAAGGCTTCATCATGTTAACATAGTACAATTTGTGCCCCTGCCTCCTGTTTATCAGGTTTACCATGTAGGTAATATCACTGACCTTCCTTACCACTTCGAAGGTTCCCTTCCAAGCTGCCTGCAAACTTATTGTGTCTGACAGGAATCAGCACCATAACCTGCTGTCCCACAGGATACTCTCGAGCTTGAGCATTCCTGTCATACCAGACCTTTTTTTCAGCTTTTGGATCCTACCAGGTTCTCCTGGTCCAAGACCATGAGCTTCCTAAGCCTTGCCCTGAGGTTTAAGACATATGCCACAACAGACTCCTTGTGGGATTCACACTCATCTTCCCACTCATCACTAATCAAATCTAAAGGCCCCCTCACCCTATGCCCATACAGCAACTCAAAGGGTAAAAAAATCTGTGGATTCCTGGGGTACCTCCCTGTATGCAAACAGCAGATGGGGCAAATATTTCCAACTCTCTCTTAAACTGGTCTGCAAATGCCTGTAGCATGGTCTTTAGAGTAGAGTTTAACCTCTCCACAAGACCATTAGTCTGGGGGTGATAGGGGGTGGTATTTAGAAGCTTCACCCCACAGCACTCCCACTGACACACCAGCAGGTCTGACATAAAGTTTGCACCTCTGTCAGTATTTCTCTTGGGAAACCTACCCTGCTGAAAATCTCTAACCAAGCATTTGTCACCTTCTCTGTCTCAATGGACAACAGAGCCACCACCTCAGGGTATCTAATAGCATAATTTACTACCACCACTTCTTCCCTGTGGAACTTCCGATATTCAGAGACCTCACAATATTCATATCTACCCACTGAAATGGCTCCTCAATCACAGGCAAAGGCATCAAAGAGCTTTGACCTTGTCATCTGCCTTGCCTTCTTTTTGGCACTGCTCAAGGGTCCTGCAGTACCCTGTTACATCCCTTGCAATCCCAGGCCAATAAAGTTTCTGCATAATATTCCTCTTGGTATGCTTTATGACCATGTGACCTACAACAGGAATGTCACGAGCTATGGCTAGAAGTGCCAGATGGTAGGCTCTGGGCACTACCAACTGCTGTATTACCTCACCATCTAGCCCTCCCTCAGAGGTCCACTTTTTACACAATAACCTTTTATTCCAGTATACAGACTCCCCTTTTCCCTGAGAATCAGGTGTCTCCCTAGATACCCCCCTCAAGCCTCTTATTGTAGAGTTTGAGAGCTGAGCCTGTCTCAATTCTATCTTTGTAACCCTTCCCAGCACCCCTTCCACAGCAAGTCTTTTGTCTTCTGACAGTGGTGCCTCACTGTCAGCCTGGGTACTACCACTCACCTCTGCCTTTGCAGTCACTGTGTCCAAGGAAACCTCAGAACTTACCAGCAGCTGTGGCTAACCTTCAGGCTCACTGCTACAGGGTACCTTCCTCTGTGAAATAGCCACCTCACCAGCTCTGGCTTCAGGTGTGGGGTCTGTCTGGGTCTCCCCCAGGATACCAGCCCCACATGCCAATCCTGACTGCCTGTAACTGCAAGCACACAAGGTATGGCATTATCAAAATCATTCTCTGTCAAGACATCTGCAGGGATATCCTTAAACAGACCTACTTGCTTGCTTCCTTTTCCACCCTCCCAGTCAAGGTGAACCCTGGCCAAAGGAATTAGGAATGGGATCCATCTTAAAGCTCTGACTGGGGTACTCTCAGGAGCCTTGAACCAGGTCTCTGTTACTGCTCAGATATCGATATTCTCCATACTGAGGAGAGTCTTGAGTGCGTGCATCTTGAGGTTTAGACTTCTGGATGACTTTTCATTTTCATCAGCCTCCAAATACTGCAGTCTCTCTCCCAATTGTAATTCAATACGTTTGGCCTCCAGTTCAAGACTCTTTAATTTCAGATGGGTTTTTAAGTTCTATGAGGGAAAGGTGAGCTGTCCTGCTTCTGAGGGCTGCAAATCCCCATCAGTAGACTGGTTATCCACCTGATTGCTCAGGCATACTGCTATTCCCACTTGCTGACGTCCCCACCTTTTGTTCCAAGAATTATGCCACAGTATAAAGACAAAATGATCAATTTTAACAATTGGTTAAAGTATTGGTGTCATTCAAAGGGGATCCAGTGTCTGTCAGCCTGGGATGACATGGTCGACAAGCCACATTGCTTCACTAGGGATGGCTTGCACCTGTCACCCCTGGGTGTTCGAATATTGGCAAAGGCTCTTGCCTCCCCCATAGTGCCTTTTTTAGGCAAGGCTCAAAAGACAAACCCACCTCCATAGACAACACAAAGAAAAAAAAACTAAGGGTAATGCTGCTCAACACCAGAAGTCTAAACCTCAAGATGCACGCACTCGAGACTCTCCTCAGTATGGAGAATATCAATATCTGTGCAGTAACAGAGACCTGGTTCAAGGCTCCTGAGAGCACCCCAGCACTTACAGGTTATACTTCATACCATGCTTTCTGGCCCCAAAACTCAGAACGAACCACAAAGGGAGGGGGAGTATCCATATTTATCAAAGATACCCACACCTCCAGGTTAGTGGCACTGCACGAAGCATCGGAGACCATCCATGTGCAACTAACAGTGGGCAAAACTGCCTTTCAGTTTGTAGCCTGCTACAGACCACCCTCCCAAACACAGGAACCTCACTCAGCTTTCTTGAGAACACTGGAGAATATGAAGGTCTCTCCAAACACCATTTTATTGGGTGACTTCAACTACCCAAACATTGATTGGGAAAACTACTCAAGTCCAAACACCCTCATCCAACGGTTCCTAGAATTTATAAACTCAAATGCTATGGAACAACTGGTCACCACTCCCACAAGAGGGGAAAACATATTGGATATGGTCATCACCAACATGGGGTCTCTGTGTTCCACACACCAGAGGTATACCCCTCATTGGTAAGATCAGACCATAAACTAATCTCACTGGACATCCATATTCTGTCCCCATTGCTAGCCAAGGAAACCACAGTGAAGAACTTCTCAAAAGCAAACTTCACACTTCTCAAAACTGAGGTGGGATCCTTCAAAGCCCCTGGGCCAGTCAAAAATACAGCCCAAAATGCAGAATCCTTTACAAAAGCATTCTATGGACACCTACAGGAATGCATGGAGCATGCTATCCCAAATAAAACCAAGACTCACTCCTCCAAAGGCAGGAGACCTGTCTGGTGGTCCCCGGCCATAAATAAGCTATACAACAGAAGGAGAAAGCTACTACATGATAGAGCAAAATCCCAAAAAGGGAAGGCATCTCTGATCACTTCTAGCAAGAAACTACGATCCCTCATAAAATCATCTAAGGCCAGCTTCGAAAGAAAAATTGCACAAGACACTAAAGATAATCACAAGGCCTTCTTTAGTTATGTCAGAAACCTGGGAGGCAACTCCCAGATATGCTCTGAGTTAGTGCAAAATGACAAAAAATACACTGAACCCACAGACATTGCCAACATCCTGGCAGAAAGGTTCAGTGCAAACTTCTCCCCCTCTTCCCCCCCAAAAGAGCAAATGTCTATCCCAACAGAGTGTAGCCTTCCTGAGATCACAGATGCACAGGTGAGAGCTTCCCTCTCCAAAGCAAAAAAACATAGCATCAATGGGACCAGACGGTGTCCCGGGCTGCATCTTACATGAGCTCTAAGAAGAACTAAACCCATATATAAAGTCACTGTTCAATCTCAGCCTTACTACAGGAGATGTATCCAAGGAATGGCATACAGCAACAGTGGTCCCACTCCACAAAGGTGGTGCCACAACAGACCCTGGAAACTATCACACTATAAGCCTGACTAGCCTGGTCTGCAAAGCTATGGAGCGTATCATCATGGAAACCATAAACAAAGACATTGGGAACCTCCAGACACTGGATCCTACCCAATTCGGCTTTGTTAAGGGCAGATCTTGCCTCTTGAACCTGGTTGACTTCTTTGAAACAGTTACCAAAGCCATAGATGAAGGGAAGGTAGTCCACACAGCCTACCTGGACCTCGCAAAAGCCTTCGACACAATACCCCACTTGGGCATCATAAATAAGATCACCAGCTTAAATATCAACCCCTATGTCATAAGATGGGTTGCAAACTGGCTCAGGGATAGAACCCACATGGTCAGAATAGCAGGTGCCATGTCAGACTCTAAACCAGTTACAAGTAGCGTCCCACAAGGCTCAGTCCTGGGAGCTCTCTTGTTCGGTATATATTTCTCAGAGGTACAGGCTAACACGGGAGGACTATGGCTGATCAAGTTCGCAGATGACTGCAAACTGGGTGCCGTAATCGACTCTCCGGCTGACACAAGCATCCTCCAAAATGGCCTCACAGAGATGGATAACTGGTGCCAGAGCCATGGCCTAAAGCTAAATAAAAAAGTGCATAGTCATCCCCTTTGGGAAAAACAATGTGCCCACAAATTACCACATAGGTGGTAATCCATTAAGTATGAAAGAAGTAATTAGGGACTTGAGGACCCAAGTAGATAGCAATCTCTCCTTTGACAATCACGTTGCCAAAGTGGTTAGAAAGACCTTCTATATAGCCCACCTTATCATGAAAGGATTCACATCTAGATCAAGAGAGGTCATTGTGCCCCTCTACTCATCACTTATCAGGCCCATAATTGAATGCAATGCCCCATTTGGGATGTACCTTACCCGACACCTGCAGCAACTGGAAAGACCCCAAAAGTACCTCACCGAGAGGATCAAGGGGCTCAAACAGATGCCCTATGCAGTTCGGCTAAAGAAACTCTAGCTCTACTCAGTTGCGTACCGCCTATTCAGAGGTGATCTGTGTCTGACGTATAAAGCCATGTCCAACTCAGTATTAATGGACATGCTTCACCTCAGGAAATCCAAATCCCTTAGAGCTAAACGCTCCAGGGACTTGAACCTCAGCACAGAAATAAATAGGACATGCTGGAGGGACAGATTCATATCCCAGAAGCTCCCCTCACTCTGGAACAAAATCCCAATCCATGTTAGGCAGAGCCCCTCACTGACCCTCTTCAAGAGAAATCTTGATGAGTGGATGGGCGATCGTAAGTTTACCCCCTGGGATCTCTTCTGTGTCCCTGCTTGACAGAGGTACAGTAAACTAACCTTAAAAGGGCTACCTTCTGTGACCTACTATACAGAGGCACAGTCAACTAATCTAAAAGGGTGGCGAAAGCCAAACACACTCTGGCTAGGCTTATAAATGCCCTAGGGCAGATGGCCTAGTATCAACCTATGAACCTATGTACTACCCAACCAAGTACTGCTCCTGTTTAACCACTGCAGGCTTCACAATGGTTATGCCAGAGGCTATGTCTGTCTTAGCAGTAGCCTGTTTTCTATCTACTAACATAGGATATAAACTCTGATGATAGTCTGGTACCCCTGTTGTCTCCAGACAACTTACCCCTGCATACTGCTATTCCCACTTGCTGACACCCCCATCTTTTGTTCCACACCTTGCTTCCATGGACAGCTGTATGATACATGGCCCCACTGGTTATATTTAAAATATCTAAGTTTTCCTCCTCGCCATATACCTGAACTAGTGGCTGCCTCTGTTACTGAGTATCTCCTTCTTGTGCAGTGATGCCCTGCTTGTTAAGTAGAGATCCCTTTGTCTCCCCAGCTCATCTGCAGAGTTACAGTCCCAGTCTGCCAACCAGATTCTCATATCCTCAGGCAAAGTGCTAGGGGCTTTTCCCTCACCAAAAGGTCTGCCAGCCTTTCAAAAGTGGTCACCTGACACTCACTCACCCACCTATGAAAATAAGTGCATAACTCAGTAATATAATCAGATACATTTTCTTCTGCCTTGCATCTATACTCATGAAACATTTTTTCTGTAAACTTCAGGTATTAACTTAAAACATTACAATAAACATTGTTTAACTTTATCAGACAATTTAGAAACAGCAGTTACAGCTTTACCATGGAGTAAGGGGGTCAGGAATTGTACCCAGAACCCTTGGTCAACATTATACCATTTACATACTCTTTCAAATATATGAATAAAACTATCAAAATTATCACCCTCTGTAATCTGTGGAAGAAATCTACTGACCTTTATTGGTTCTGGGGTTCAGTTATTCCCTTCTCCATTACCTCCATGACCCTAATGAACAGTCAGAATCTCCCTCTCATTTTGATGTCTTTGATGACTTCTCATTTTCTTCGGCCTCCAAATACCGCAGTCTCTCTCCCAATTGTAATTCCATACGTTTGGCCTCCAGTTCAAGACTCTTTAATTCCAGATGGGTTTTTAAGTTCTATGAGGGAAAGGTGAGCTGTCCTGCTTCTGAGGGCTGCAAATCCCCATCAGTAGACTGGTTATCCACCTGATTGTTGCTCTGGGCTACAGCTGTGACTAAGACTGAAATCATTTCCTCTTTAGTCAGGTTGGCATGCACCAGTCCTTTGGTTTCACACACCATGGCCAACTGATTCTTTGTCAGATTACCATAATCCTCTGCTGTCTTCCTTGTCGCTTTCCCGAAATAAACTAAATAACAAAAAATAAATAAAACTGTTGGAAAAATGAAACTCTATAAATTTACCTTGTGGCTGCTGAGAGTGCACACAGTTTCAGTGACAACTGCCTACAGGCTACAGAAGTTCAATTAATATCCACATCACTGCTCACCAATATGTGACACCCCAGTAATCAAGGCGTCTCAATCATCACCATGGACACCGGTAAGGGATGCTCACTTGGAACAAAAATAGATACACACAGTATTTCCATACGCAGCTGCTCTATGCATAATTTCCCTTAAGAGCACATAGAGAACACATTCCCATCCTGGGGCTGGATTTCCCTCTCTCTCACCAGGCCCCACATAAGACACTGACCATAGGTGTAGAGTTGAGTCCTCAGCGGAGTGTTCCAAATCAAATCCTCCACCACCCTTTCTGTGAAACTGGTGCCCTGTGTACCTGCTCCAAGTAGCTGATACACACTATTTGAGATTTAATTTTCACACACACACACACACACACACACACACACACACACACACACACACACACACACACACACACACACACACTCCTGGGAAAGGCTGGCACATATTTACCAGCTATGCTCTCTGTGCTCAGACTATAAGGTAGATACTGCCACCAGAACACTCCAAAGCCAACTACTCTAAGGCTCTTACCAGGGTATCCAATTATACTTAGTAAAATTAATACTAATACAAATGGTAATGTGTGACCAATGCAACAAGGCTTTCAGAAGCAGCCACAGTATCACCAAATAAATATAAGTACTCTCAAAGGTTAAATATTCTCTAAAAGCTCAGCCACAATGAAATGTTTAAATATATTTAATAATTAATAATAAAAGAATATGAAAATATTTATTTTATTTATTTTTTATTTTTTATTTTACGTTTGTTGACTGTGATAGTCCGACTGGATATATGTCCATTTTAAGCAGAGGCCTTGGGAGAAAAGCTCCAGATATCACAGACAGAACATAACACATATGAGTCAAACATATTTACAAAGCCCTTTAGTAGGTGCTCACATTATACACAGTGTGTAATAGTATACAAAAACAACAGGTTGCAGCAAGCTATTATGAGCAAGAGATGCATACAATATTAATTTAAATAAGGCATTGAATAAGTAGTGATTAATCAGGGTTCATAGGTTCATACTAGGCTATCTGCCCTAGGGCATTTATAAGCCTACACAGAGTGTGTTTGGCTTTCGCCACCCATTTTAAATTAATTTTGCTATGCCCTTTTTCGAGGTTAGTATACTGTGCCTCTGTCTAACAGTGACACAGAAGTGATACCCGGGGTAAACCTACGATCTCCCATCCACTCATCAAGATTCCTCTTGAAGAGAGTCAATGAGGGACTCTGCCTAACCTGGACTGGGATTTTAGTACAAGGACAAAGCCAGTCCTCTTTAAAATACTGTTTGAGACCTTTTTGAATTGACTTAAAGAAGGTTCAAGGGTAAGGTTAGATAGAAGTGAATTCCAAGTTTTACCAATGATGTTGGCAAACAGGGAGTCACTGGCTGAGTTAATGGCTTGGTGGGTTTGGACCAACAGTTTATTGGATGATAATAGTTGCCTTGAATTACTGTATGGCTTTATGATATTGTTGAGTGCCGGTGTATTTTCAGGGTGGTACAGAATTTTGTGTGCTACTAATAAGCTGATTGAACAGAAGTAGGCTAGGCAGTTCTAGCCACCTGAGAAGATGAGGTTTTGACAGTAATGTGTCCTATATATTGAGCCTGTGGCAAATCTAGCAATATAATTGTAACAGTGAAAGAGCTTACTAAGTTCAGTTTTGCTCAAATTGGAGAGTATGGGGGAGGCATATAAAAGGGTAGAGAGTAGGTGTGAGCTGGTGATTGCAGTCCTAGGTAATGCAGTTAGAAATGGTTAGCTTCTATATAATGAGCCAAGCTTCTTATTAATGGTTTTTATAGTTTTATTGATATGCAGATCAAATTTGAGATTATTGTCCACTATTACTCCTAAAAGATTAATATGGTCATCTGGAAAGACAGAGGTACAGTTGTTGGATGTTATGGAGATGGAAAATGGGGTGGATCTACTGGTGGGGGTAAAGACGAGCAGTTTAGTTTTGTTGGGATTTAACAACAGAGGGTGATTAGAGAGCCAATTTACAACTGTGTTAAATGTATTTTGTGTTAAGGTTTACAGGTCTAAAGTGGAGGACGCCATACAGATCAGGGTAGAATTGTCTGCATATTGAATGCAGGTTGCATCAGGGATACAGTATGAAGATTGTTGATGAAGATAGAAAAGAGTAGAGGACCTAAATAGAGCCCTGAGGGACACCAAGGGTGAGAGGTAGCAGGGTGGACAGTTTGCCCTGCCATATTATAGCCTGTTGTGTGCCATTCATATCGGATAGCAGCCACTGAATAGCATGGTTATCTAGGAGATGGATTTTAGGTAATGGATGAGTAATTTGTGGTTGACTATATCAAAGGCCTTCGACAGGTCTAGAAATAGGGCTGAAGATAGCCTGTCGTTGTTCCTATTTTGGAATATGGTATTTGTAAAAGAAAGGATGACAGAGGTGGTGCTGTGATATGGCCTAAAGCCATGCTGGGAGTTGGCAAGCCAACCTTTCTGAATGAGATAGTCCATAAGCTGCTTATGAATGCACTTCTCCATTAATTTGGCTAGTGATATTAAATATCTATGCACAATAAACTCCAGAGTTTCAGTCACAGGAAATTAAAAATAGCACAGATGGATAGATTCACAGAGATAGAGAAAACAGTACTTAACTAATCTCACTATAGTTTCCTGACTGATCTAAAGAATTACTATTCCCTAGTTACTTGATAAAGAAAGGCAAGATAAAGTGGGTGAGTGATTTTTGTTTTTCAGGTATCAAAAACAGACTGCCCAGAGACTTCTGTCTCATTTAGTATTAAAACATAATTCCAGTGCTGGACTACAGAATGGCATCACATACATCTGGTCACTTACTTCTGATTACCACACTACCCTCTTTATTAATAACTGAACCAGAATCTAGCACATATGTGTCAAAATACACACATAGAGCTCTGCTAAGATGTGTTATATCATCTAAAAGATATAAAATCATTTCAAAAACTTCCACCCTCCGATAGGAATTAGTTCACCACTAAGGACAATACAGTAGGATTCCTAGTTCTTGTTTTCACATACATTTTCTCTCTGGCTGTAATCAGAACTGTAAGATACAATCTTTATGGCCTAAACCAGGTAATTTAATTTCAGACTATTTTTCAAAATTAGCTGGACTGAGATCAACCTCTTCTCTTCCAGTATTCTCTGTTACAATATATTCATTTCAACAGTTACAATACAGTGTGACATACAGGTGCATTTCTTTTCTGTCCAGCAGGACCCACTGTTGGCACATTTTTATCGCAAGCAGCTTTACAAATACATTTTCAACACAAGCACCTGTACAAATCAGTTTGATATACAAATGACATATAATTCTTTACAAGCTTCCAGCTAGCTCTGCTGGTATATGTTACACATCCACTGACCTACTTCTCCTGGCATAGCTCACAATACTTCACATCATCACAACTTTTAAAAGAAATGACAGTTACTTCAAATCTCATTTATTTTTCTTTGAAAGATACACATTCTTAATTAATTACTGTTTTTCCTCATATCATGTAGTAGACACATAAGAGTGAATTGCTTCAGCCAAGAAAACACCAGAACCAGAGCAAGATAAAGACAGTGAAATGGCTAGAGGCACAGTCAAGGAAAACTTCTTGAGATTCTAATCTTATTTATTTTCTGCTGCAGCTCTTGTGCATACATGTCCCAGAGTTTCTGCTTTGTTTTATACTCTGGCATCCCTAGCACCTGTGTGGTATATGTCTCATGGACATGAGCACCATAAGGGGAAAATCTTTTATATGCAAGTGACCAAGGAGTGGACAGAAATGAAATCACAGAATGATAGAGTGGCACCATTCTGATAATTATAATGGTTATTTTTTATGTCCTGCTTACAAGTCCCACCCAATAGCCAGTGTGCACTTCATAGAACAAATGCCTCTACACTGGAATATGCAGTCCCCATAAAGAACTTCTAGCCCTAGGCCAGAAATTCCATGCCTCTCTCTAGGAAAGGTGGGCAAGGAAAATGCCATGCAACCCTATCTGCCTACTACTAACAACAGGTGGCATAGGTTTTATGCATATGTGCATCTGTGTTTATGTGTGAGTATGTATGCATATATATATTATTATCTCTGTCTATATCTATCTATATCTATATATGGATTCACTTTATAAGCTCGAAATCCTGAAATATCGAATTTCAGAATCTCAAGCCTATAAAGTGGAAAGCCGAAAACCTCGAAAGACCAGAAGCGCGAAATTCAAAATCTTGCATGTCGGAGATGTTGAATTAGCGGTTCTGGTGTTGCGCTGTGTGCATGGATTCAGGTAAGTGTTTTTATTTAAGGGTTTTGGGCAGGGGCTGTGGTGTGTATTAATGTGTTTTGTTACAGTGATGTGTGAGTGCGAGGGGAATGTTGCTTGTGTGGTGGTGTTTCGTGTGTGTGTTTGTGCGTTTGTGTGTAGTGTGACCTTGGAGTTAGAATATTTAAGTAGGGGGGTGGGGGGTGCAGGGGGGCTTGCCCCCCTGCATATAGTAAGGGTTGTTGTGTGTGTTTGCTTAGTTGTGTGCATGTATGTTGTGTTGATTTTTTGAAAGTGTCAGGAGGTATGTGTGTTTGTATGTGTTGTGTATTGTGTGGTGTGTGTTTTTGCGGTTTCGCCATTTTGGGTGTCGTGGTTGCCTGGTTTAGGTGATATGGACTTTCGACTTCATGGTCTCAAGATACTGAAATTCGATATTTCAGTATTTCGAGATTATGAAGTGAATCCGTAAATATATATATATATATATATATATATATATATATATATATATATGCACACAAATATATTTTTTTGTTCATAGACTTAGTAGGGATAGGTTTAGGTCAGGGAGTTCTAATAACGTATAATTATCATCTTCAAATGGGAAATCAGGACAGTGGATGAAAACCAAGGGAGAGGCATAGAATTTTGGATTCATGTAGTCACAAGAAACTGATTGTGGAAGAGCTGTAGCTGAGATCTTGGTTAATATGATAGTTCAGAAGGTCCTTGTAAATCTAGGCCTTTCGTACAACTATGCTTTCCTTTTGCAATTGATTTATTTTGATGTGTTAGGCAGGTATGTGCAATGTCAAGCAAAGGACCTTTTTAACCACAACCCAGGAAGCAAAATAAATCATGTACAAAGTATTATGTATAATGACACCGCAAAATAAGAAATGCAGGCAACATAATTTCTGCATAGCAAAAAAAGGTGTTGCTGCTGGCAAATGTCAACATAATCAAAGGTGCAGTGCTTGGTTGTCAAGTAATTCCAGTCAAACAGCTGTCTAATCTTAGATTTAAATTAATCCTTGAGTGCTGATGTGAAAGCAGAAAACAGGCAGGGAATCTAATATCTGTCTATATAAACAACTGCATCTGGACTTAGATTTAAGGCAATTTTTAGTGTTGGTATGAAAGTGGAAAAATAGGAAAGGATCTAACATGTTGGAATATGTCATTCCAAAATATAGAGCCTCAGAAGGAAAAAGCTCTGCTAACAATTGCGAATTTGTGTTAGAAGACATAAAGAGAAAAGATATGAGACAAAGGAGGAGCAAATTATTCAAGGATGGTTAGGAAGCAAAAGGGTACAGTCCTTGGCAGTAAACTTACAATACATGTTTATGATGACTAAGCAAGTGATAATATTAAGAGTTTTCAAGATTAAATAACTTATTCGCTGCAGTGATAGTCATGCTATGGAGATAGCAAAATGAATGCAGTTTGTATTTCAGGGGAAATGCATTTGGAAATGTTAAAAGAGGCTGCTGTGAGTATTGTGAGGATTTATTTATTTGACATTTGTTTACCAGGAAAGTCCAACTGGGCCAAGAAGTGTCCTTTTTCTCTGAAGGCATAGGAAATAAAGCCCCACAATCACAATCTTTCAAAAATCAAGTACATATATTTTAAATTAGAAAGTATCATGTTACACTATAATACATAAGAGTGAAAAATGTTGTAATGAAAATACATAGAACATATGTGTTATAGTAAAGTGCAAGGAAAAAACAATAAAGAGTTGGAAAAATATGTGAGAAAAAAACTCAAAAGTCATATTATTTGTTACATAGATTAGTATATGATAAATGAAACCTGAGACAATTCTAATAATATATTTAAAGAGATATTAGAGATTACATGATTAGAGAGAGACAGGGGAAATTGAGTGATATGATATCTCACTCAGTATGAGAGATGGTGTTCATATTATGGTTATAGAAGGAAGAAGGATGGAGAGAAGGAGATTATTAGAAGAGAGCAGGGTAGATTGTCTTTAAGTAACGTAGGTGAGTAGGGAGAAAAGAGAAAGAGGTAGAGGAAAGGTCTTCAGAGATGAAGTGGATAAGGTAAGTTAGTTGGAATAAACAAAAGAAAGGAGTGGAGTAGGATGCTGGAGAAGGTTGTGAAGTATTATTTAGGTTGCAGGGGATGAGAGAAGTATAGTGACTAAGGATGTACTCACTAATGAGCATAAGGACTACATTGCAAATTTCTGCCTGGACATGTCTGATAAATACGATGGCAGCAGTATAGTCTTTTCTGAAGTGACTGGACAGTTTATGTTGCACATGTCCTATGTGGTGGATAAAAGATAAAGCAGGATCAAGATACAGACTAAGAGAGGCATGGATTTGAGGTTTTGTTATGGGAGATGACTTGACTTCATAAACTGGAGCTTGGTATGGGTAATGAAGATCACCTCTTAAATTTTAGAGAGGTTGATTATTACTGAACCACATGTCTGTCAAAGGTAAGGCCCCTGCTCATTAAGATGCTGAGCTCCTATACAGAATAATCTAAACTTGTAAGGGTCAGACCAGCTCAATAAAAATGTTCTGCAGTTCAGGAAGGTCAGAATGAGCTTATCACTGAACAAGATAAACAAGAAGGATCCATGCATGGATTCCTGTGTGACTGCAGAGTTGGGTATGAAATGGTCGTCATGATAATTTGTACGTATCCATCGGGACTGATTGTTGACATAAATGGGGAATGCTGTGTGGTAGAAATCCATAAATGAGTGGATAGGGAAGCAAAGGACATGGCCAGGGGGTGGACATTAAGTTCATCAAGCTGCTGACATGTGATACCCTTCATAGTGGACATGCAGGAGCATGCAGTCATATGGGGAAGGCCTTCTGAGACCCATGGTAATGTGGGTTCACTTGTCTCCCACATCTAAGGGATGGAGTTATAGTCATCATAAATGTCCTAATAACAGAGATGTTGGCAAGGAAACTAGCAACCCTTATGGCTGCCTGAATGATGGTATCCATGGACATCTCTCACCTCCATGGCTATGTAGGACTCTCCACCCAACAGTGAGGAAAGAATGGGCTTAAGTCTAGTTGGGGGAAGCTTGATGGTCAGCAGGCACAGAGGCAACTACCAACTAGAAAAAAATCAGCCTGTTAGTCAACAGCAAGATGTTCTGATCTCTACAGTAATAATAATAATAATACATTATTAATTATTATTATTATTATCCGTCTCTCCAAGGCTGGTCACACTTGTGTAATCAGTGATTATGCACTTCCACTTCCCTGAAGTGACTTCATCCAACCAGTTTAAATAAATACACTTACTCTGCAGTGAGCAAAGTGGTTTCTGTGCCTCAAAAACACAATCTGCAAAATAGTAGACAATGGACACCTTCTCAGCATACTGTTTTTTGATTTTATTAAAGCCTTCTTTTTTTCTCTCACAATTTACTGCCTAGTCACCAGATAATTACTGATACCCATACACTGCTGGTGCAAAAACTATTTAGAAGGCAATTTATTCTGTCTTACTCATTCCTTTTATTACATAGTCCAATAATTCTCTCTCCTAGGCTCTCTGTTTTTGTCTATTTGTAGCATCCTAAATGTAGCACTGCCTGCCCATCATGCCATACAATTGCATAGGTGACCTTGTTACTTTCAGATTAAACTGTTAATTTTCTACTAATGTTTGCTCCAGACTCACTAGACACTTAACTCTGTGATGTCCTTGCGTTAACTTTTGGAAAACCAGACCAAGGCTACCCGAGACCAATAACTTGTTAGTTATTATATTTTCTTGACAGATTGCTCCCCTTGAATCACAAGCTTATTTACAGGGAGACTTCAAAATAAAAGCTCTACAATATAGACTTAGAACAATTTATTTCTGTTCAAATAACCAGCCATTCAAGACATTTTTTTATATGAGTCAAGAAAGTGGAATTCCAAGAGAAGAGAGAGAGAGAAAAAAATTTGACTCTACCCAGTCAACATCTGGAAGGAAGATGTAAACCCACACCAAGGAACTAAGAAGCAGCAGTACTTGTCACTGCACTGCCTTGTGGTCTAAGTTGGCACTTTAATCCTGTCAGCTTAGTGATACATTTCCTTACCTCTGTATTTGTTGAGTCAGACTTGGTCTTCAAGAACATAGACCACTGGCTTGAATAATCACTTTCCATCAGACATCATATAGATAAAGCCCATGATTAGTTTAGTATTCAACTATGATGTACTTGCAGTTAATAAAACCTGCATCAGCAAAAGTAAGAGCTAATCTTGGAAAGGGTGCCTTATAGCAAACAAATGCTAAATGGAAGGAGGGCTTATACCAAATAAATGCTGAATAAACCCTGTCTGTCAAAACTATTGTATCCTGTCCCCAACAAAGTATACAGGTTTATTTGAACAATTCTGCATGTCTCTGTTGTAGAGCTAACTAGCCTCCCACATCTGATACAGTCCAGTCTAACATGGGAACACAAAGAACGGACCGCAAACCCAAACGAACAGTGATAGAGTACTGGTATAAACAATAAATACCACAAGTCCAAAGGTTAAATTCCGTGCTGTAGTTCCAAAATGAGCTTCAGCAACAAATACTGTCAGTAAATAATAAGCCCCAAAAGGAAATGCTCCACTGTAGTTCCAAATAAAAGTTATCTTTTCAGTATCGGCTTGCGGTCATCTGTGTGGAACTATCTGTGATTTACATGATTTACTGCCAGCATTAGCTTTAACACTGTTTGTTTTGGAACTACAGTGCAGCATTTCCGTTTGGGGCCTATTATTTACTGACAGTATTTGTTGCTGAAGCTGCTCGTTTTGGAACTACAGCACGGAATTTAACCTTTGGACTCGTGGTATTTATTGTTTATACCAGTACTCTATCACTGTTCGTTTGGGTTTGTGGTCCGTTCTTTGTGTTTCCTCAGTTTGTTGTTTATCTGGTTGTAACAGCCCAGTCTAACATGCTCGACAGGATACTTACCCTTGGATACTGCACTTCATTTGCTTCATATCTTTCTCTGCTTTGTCATGCCAGATCTACAGAGTTGTCTTCCATGTCTATACTTGCTTATCTGTCTCTCATGTAACCTTAAATACAAAATCAAAGATTCATCTGGTTTGGGCCCTACTATTTGGAGCAGCCTGTCTCATCATATTTAAGCATTCAAGACAGTTTCCTCCTTCACAGTGTCTCTAAGGCAACACCTGAAGACCAATCAGAAAAGCTGGCACCAGGATGACATAATCATGGAGCTGACGTATGCTGTGCTGTAGGCACTTAACTGATATACTAAGCAATGGTTTTCCTCCCTGCTGTATAATATTCCTTTGAGACTACTACTAGTGCTCCTTTAATTTTAATTTGTTCACATCACTGCTTCTCCTTGTTCTCTTCTTCTACATTATTCTGTTATCTCTGACACTTTTCAGTTGTCATTATAATCTTCTCTGTGTTTTGTGTTCCTGTATCAAGACTGAAAGCAATTCTTTTGAGTCTTGCCCAATTACCTAGTTTAGCAAATTGAAATACTAAATAAAAATAAAAATGTATGGCATTATGGTACTGAAATTAGTATTGCTGCCTCAGTTCTTGGTTATCCAGCTCAGTTCCCAGCTGGTGTGCCTTCTCTGTAAAGTCTGTATGGCCTCCCTGTGTTCTTATGGGTTTTAAACAGGTACTTCATTTTCATTCTATTCAGAAAAGACCTGCTTTTGGTGACTTGATAATCCTTTAAATTACCTATAGCTGAGCATGTGATATGTTTACTGAAGGACATGAATTTGTGCATCCTGTGATAGACTGTTATCTCTTCCAGAACGGGTTTTCTGACGTACACATATTGCTTGCTGGGATGGATTCCTGCTCCCCTATGTCTCTGTAAAGAATAAATCACCAAGACAATGAATGAGCAGTAACATACATACATTTCCTTCCAGCGTATCTTCAGTGTTGCTTGTAAAGGCAGTGAAAAATACCAACCTATAATGAGCCCTGTGGTTTCCCATTACTATAGCAATAACCAACGATGTCGGTGTGGTATATTGAAGATTTACCCACAGTTGGTGTGGTTTAATGATGAGGGCAAAGCCTGAGTGATTAAATAAAGCCAAGCATGGGTAAATCTTCAGTATACCACACCACGGAGTTGGTTATTGCTATTATACAATGACATTATTTAAGGAAAAAAAAATACTTGCTTTTCTTAAATAATGCCTTTGTATAATGCCTCCCTGGTGCTTTTCCACATTTTCCGGTATCCTGGGGCTTTTCTGATGTACTGCGCATTCATATGGGACTTGCATTCCAACACTTATGCAGTACATCAGCGCTGTGTAAAGGAAGCAACAGAAAAAGGAAAATCTCTGTTGCCCTTTTTTTATTTATTTAAAAGTAAAAAAGAAACCGGGAGACTTTTAATGTTCAGGAGAGCCGGGACAGAGAAAATAAATGGATAATGAGGTATGTTTCTTTAGTTTTGCAGAACATACCTGATTATCCTGGTATTTTTCTCTGTGCCATCTCCCTTGTTCATTTAAGGTCTTCGGTTTTATAAATGTATTAAAAAAAAGAAAGAAAAGTAAAAATTTTATGAGATATACTAATGGAAAAAAGTCCAGGCAACCTGACCTTTTTCCATTGGTATATTCTCTGATTTATAAAGGGCACGCTGGTCTGGCTGACCAGTCAGTGTGCTCCTTTTTGAATAGTACTGGCCAGTCATTGTATAATAACCATCTTTTCATCTGACTGGACTTATTTTATTATGACCTTCTCTGTTCTTTTGTCCATTCAGTATTTCACTTGCTTGTTCCATGATCCACTTCGTCTATTTTTTTGCTAAGACTGCAGAAGTGGTGAGAAATACAGTGCAGGTAATGCAGCTACATTATCAGATGGTGATTTTGCCAAGAATTGTAGTTAAGACTGTTGGGCCCTTGGAGTACATCAGTCACATTTAGGCTATTTTTTATAACTACCTCCAACCAGTGAAACTAAACAGAAATTGCCGAAAACACTAATTGCTAGAAACTTGCCTAACATATCCTTTTAGTAGTTTCCTGAGAGGGATGTAGTTATTGCTGAGCAATGTACATTTAATGCATAAAGTTATATATCCTAGGAGCCAAGTAAATGGGGGAATGGCAGTAGTTTGAGAAGCAGAAGAAACAGTGTAGGCAGAAAAGTAATGTGACTAAAAGCTGCAAGAAAAATAGCAATTATAAAAAACAGGAATGGAATACAACTAAGATGGGGGGTAATACAAGTTCAGTTATTTCTTGTCAGTTGTAGGCACTTATTTTAAGATATTTCATTATTTTGCAAAAATATCTGTAGTGAGTAACAGAGGCCTGTACTTATGGAATTCCAGTTTTGTGGCAAAGATACACCAAAATGTTGTCTCTTACTTGAGTGTTCACCTACTATCAAGCAGATGGAGCAGATGGTATCCAGTTGTCTGAAGCTTTCCATGAGTACTGTACTAGATAAACAAGCTGGCTGGATACCTTCAGGTATTTATTTGTTGAATATTTAATAAGTGGGTTACTGGGCTTGCACAAAATAACTATTTCATATATGGCCTGGACAAAAAAATAATTCACTGCTATAATGTAAAACCAGTTCAAAGCACAGCAAGAAAAGAACTAAGGGAGGCACAGAATGACATCAAGTTCATATATTTATAGTGATTACTAGGCTAATGACCCCAGTGGTCCTTTATAAACCTAAGCATGCTTCCCAAATGCATATGACGTTTTAATACCTTAGTGTTAATTTCAGGGGTATATGACGGCTTGGGCACAGGAGGTCTACTAGAGACAAAGGTGCTAGACCAGGGGTGAATTTCTGATTCCTCATATGCTGGTCCAAGTTACACTTGAATTGGGTTAAGGAAGAAATTTGCATCACTTGGATGGGAAGTCTGTTCCAGAGAAGAGGTAGTCTTGACAAGAAGTAGTCCCTGGGACTCATACCTCTCCCTCCAACATGTTTATGTTGCTGTCGAGGCTTAGGTCCCTTGATTGGAGTATTTGTGATGCTATTTGTTTTGCGTATTTGCAACAGGTCCATCAGGCAGGAATCATAGGATCCTTTGTAGGCCAGGCATATGTCACCTCTCTGCAATCTGTAGAAGACCATGTATAGGGATAGGGTTTTGAGGCAGTCTGCTTAGGGCATGTTGTTTAGGCCATGTATTCTTTTTGTGAGGAACTGCTGTGGATGCTCCAGTCGTTGCATATGCCAGATCAGGTACATACCAAAGAGGGAGTTGTACTCAATGACAGGTACAGAGGAACAATGACATCACTGGACCTAGATGCCATACTGTTGTTTATAAGTTGTGCAATATAGAATGATTTCCTCACTACCACAGACACATGATGGTCAAAATTCAGGTTATTATCTTCATGTGCTCCCAAAGTCCTTATCACTGGGTCGACTGTTAGGGATGTATTATCACTGTGGTAATTTTCAAGAGTAGCTGTCTTCCCAAAGAATATTATTATGCATTTCTTGGCATTGAGTTATTGACCATGATTTTGGCACCAGTCATTAGTCTGCGCCAAGCCTTCTTGGGGGGGGGGGGTATTTGTGTCATTGAGGGAGTCTATGATTATACCTAGTTTGCAATCATCTGAAACATGGCCTTGACATCAGAGAAAAAAATGGCAAAATGCAGCAGCCCCAGCACCAAGCTTTAAGGGACTCCAATAGTGACTGGCTTCTCTGTGGAGGTAGACTCCACTATACTAACTTCTTGGGTACCATCTATGAGCCAGCTGGCTATCCAGTGGGTGACAAAGGGGTATATACCTATTTTTGTGTATTTGCCTACAATGCTCGAGTGGGGTATTGTGTCAAATGCTTTGGCCATGTCAAATTAGACAGTATGCACCATTTTGCCTTCATACATTGCTTTGGTGACCTTCTTGAAGACATCTTCCAAGTTAAGTAGGCATGAGCTGCCTTTAACAAAGACAAACTGAGTTGGATCCAGTATCTGAAGGTTTCCTATGTCATTGCTTATCATTTCCATGATAATTCTTTCAAGGGCTTTGCATATGGTACTAGTCAGACTTATGGGTCAGTAATTTCCTTGGTCCGTAGATGGCCTTCCCTTATGCAGATGGATGATAATTACAGTCATTCATTGACTTGGGATGAAGTCTGTCTGAAGGCTGTTGTGAAATAGTGATTCTAGTGAAACTGATAGGTCATATTGCATGCTATGAAAAAGGCATCGGGGGATATTGTTGGGGCCCATTGATGCAGTGTTCTTGGCTTTGGAAAGTGCATTGAGGACTTGTTCCCTAGTGATAGTTGGGGGAATTAAGGTTGAGGATGTTTCCTGAGGAGAGGAGGGGCCAGTAAAAGTGCAGCTGTATTTGTTGGCTAGTAGATTTGCTATATATTCTAGCTCAATATAAGTGGCTCCATTTACAGTTAGTTCAGCACATTGTTGTATATTGCCTTTGAGGTTGCAGACATAGCTGAAGAATGCCTTGAGCTTGTGCTTGGCCTGGGTTGCTACTTTTACCTCAAATTTGGTTTAGGTGGATTCAATTAGCTCCCCAAGTTGCTTGTTTAAATTGATAAGAACATTTTTACCTTGCTGGGTATTGCACTTCCTCATTTTTCCCATGATTTTCTTCTTTCCTGGGACTCTACCAGGGTGGCTTGTTTTTTGAGTTTGTCCTGTGTTTATTCCAGATAGGTACAGCTGTATCTATACAGCCCTTAACATGATGTACTGTGAAAATACATGAGTATACATATGTAACACTGTAACCTGTATAGAGCCAAGAAGCAAGAAATGTTAAGACAGTGGCAGATTATAATACAAGTGATTTGGGTGGCCATTCAGGACCCACTGTCACAGAGCAGCCCATACATTCATTTATTTTTTTATTTATGTAAACTACAAAAATTCTAGCAGTATCATTACTTTACTTTAAAAACAAATAAGTAAATAAATGGCTGGGGAGTCCATATTGAATGCAGCTGTATTGCTCTATGGGGGGGGGGGGGCTGTAGCTGTACAACTAACCAAGCATTATGCAAGCTTTTTTCCAGAAGGAAGCAGAAAGTCCTTGATTGTTAAAACAGAGAATAACGTGGATGTTCATAACTTGTGGTGCTGGTATATAAGAGCAGCACTGCTACATTTGCTGATTCAGTCATCCATGCTGGTGAGAACTACTATGAGAGTTGTAATGTTGTCTTGTATTGCAGTGGGTTCATTTCTAAATCCCATTAGCTCAACTATGTTTTTTTGATCCCTCTATTTTCAAGTGTTGCATTTTTTTGCCCAGCTTTTGCTGGTTTGGGCTCTGTCTTCACTAGTCATATGGTTGCAGTGCTATCGTATATGCACTTGATGCATATTTGAGCCACTGCAGCAGAATATTCAGTCCTATCCAAACAGGGTGTGTGTGTTGGAGGGTGCTATGCATTTAAAAAACATTGAATATTGTTTCTGATTCTGTTTGGAATTTATTGTTACTGACCATTTATTATATCTGTTAGCCTATGGAATACTTAATAATTAAGATTGATTGCCTTTATTTCGAGGAACATATCAGACTGCTAAACATGGTACATTGGAAGAACCTGTGTTACCACATATTTAATATTATATGCAGAAGCAAAGGAAAAACAGTCGTAGAAAGGACAACACAAAGTTATTCAAGTTACTCTTTAAACATTTTTTTTCTCAAATCTCAAATCACATACTTTGTATTGCTGGTGACATGTGACTGGTGTAATGTGAGATAATTTTTTTTTTTTCATTCAGGCAGGCAACCAGTTATGACCAATAAGCTGCTTTAGCTTCACAGGTTTAAGTAGTTAGACATTGAAATGAAAAAAAAAAAAACAAAGAGATAGAGAGCTCAGTATATACCAAAGACATTATGAGGAGAAACAAAACATGTATGTATATTCAGCAACTGTTTTGTTTGCCTCTTTTAAAAACAAATTAACCAACATGCACAATAAGGCCCTAGACGTCCTCTCATCCTTACAGTGCCACTGTTAACTGAGTGCTTCCTATACTGATGGATGATGCAACATTCTGAGCCTCACTAGCTTTACAGCAGATATGAGCTCACATTACATCTTGACAACTTCTTCTTAAAGTATGTTAGCATACGTGATGATGTGAGACATTGCCAACTATGCCAGGAGAAGTAGGGCAGTGGATGTGTAACATATGCTTGAACAGCTAGCTAGAGTTTTGTAAAGAATTACATGTCATTTGTATATCAAACTGATTTGTACATGTACTTGTGTTGAAAATGTATTCGTAAAGCTGATTGTGTTATAAATGAACCAATAGTGGGTCCTGCTGGACAGAAAAGAAATACACTTGTATGTCAGACTGTATTGTAACTGTTTAAATGAATATATTGTAACAGAGAGTACTAGAACAGAAGAGGATAATCTCAGTCCAGCTAACATTGAAAAAAATAATCTGAAATTAAATTACTTGTTTTAAGCCATAACGATTGTATCTTACAGTTCTCACTGCAGCCAGAGACACAATATCTGTGAAAACCAGGTCTAGAATCCTACTTTACTGTTATTAGGGGTGAAGCAATTGCCACCCTGGAAGGGTAGAAGTTTTTGAAATGGTTTTATAGCTTCCAGATGCTATAACACCATCTTAGCAAAGCTCTATGTGTGTGTATTATGCACATAGGTGCCAGATTCTGGTTCAGTTTCTAGTGAGGGGGGTAGTGTGGGAACCAGAGTCAGATGACAGGGTATTTGTGATGGCATTCTGTAGCCACCATTGAAATGCTATTTAGATATTAGTGACATATGTCACTTACCTCTAAGCAGTCTGTATTTGAAACCTGACAAAGAAGGACCTCTCATCTGCATTATCTTGCCTTGCTCTAGTAAGTGAATTAAGTAACAGTAATTCTTTAGATTAGTCAGGAAAATATAGTGAGATTTGATAAGTATTATTTTTCTGTATCTGTGAACATTTTCATCTGTGTTACTGTTAATATTTCTTGTGATTGAAACTCTGGTGTTTATTGTAAATAGATATTCAGTATTTTCATGTTCTTTTTATTATGTATTATTAAATATATTTGCACTTTGCATTGTGGCTGGTATTTTAGGGAATATTTTAAGCTTTGAGAATACTTATATTTATTTGTTGACACTGTGGCCGCTTCTGAAAGCCTCACTGCATTGACTAAACACTACCATTCATATTAGTAATAGTTTTACTCAGTATAATTGGGCACCATTGTAAGACCCTTAAACTAGCTGGCTTTGGAGTGTTCTGGTGGCAGTATCTATGTTATAGACTGGGCAGAAGGGGCATAGCTGGTAAATCTGTGCCAGCCTTTGTCAGGTGTGTGTGTTAGCATCTTGGAGCAGGGACACAGAGCACTGGTTTCACAGAGAGGGTGGTGGAGGGATTCCCTAGAAACATTCAGCTGTGGACTCAGCATTACAGCTGAGTCAGTGAGGAGTCTTATTTAAGGCCAAGTGAACTAGGTATAAATCCCTACATTACAAGATGGGTTGCCAATTGGCTCACTGACAGAACCCACACTGTAAAAGTTGCTGACTCCAAATTTGACTTCAAACCAGTGACAAATGGAGTACCACAGGGTTCAGTCCTGGGACCTCTCCTGTTTGGTATCTACTTCTCTGAAGTACAGGCTAACACAGAAGGCCTTTGACTAATGAAGTACGCAGATGACTGCAAACTAGGAGCCATAGCTGAGTCCCCAAATAATGTAGACATCCTACAGAAGGGCCTCAGTGAGACAGATGCCTGGTGTCAGAGTTATGACCTCAAGCTCACTGCCAAAAAGTGCATTGTCATCCCCTTTGGTAAAAACTCTGTACCCATGAACTACCACATAGTAGGTAGTCAGTCTACTTAACACTGAATGTGTGATAAGAGACCTGGGGACCTAGGTGGACAGTAGTCTCTCCTTTGATAATCACATTTCCACAGTAGTCAGGAAATCCTTGTATGTGGCACACCTCATTACAAATGGGTTCTCATCTAGGAAAAGAGGTCATTGTTCCCATCTACTCGACACTCATTAGACCCATTATACAGTACAATGCCCCATTTGGAATGTACCTCACAAGACATCTGCAGCAGCTGAAAAGGCCACAGAAGTACCTCACAAAGAGGATTACTGGCCTCAAACAGATGCCCTACACTGACCGTCTCAAAAAACTCCAGCTTTACTCCGTAGCATATCACCTACTCCGAGATTATTACTGCCTAACACATAAAGCTATGTCAAACCCAGAGCTGTTGGACATGCTACACTTAAGGAAATCCCAATCCCTCTGAGCTACATGCCCTAGGGACCTAAACCTTGTCACCACAATAAACAGGACATGCTGGAGGGATAGATTCCTGTCCCAGAGACTTCCCATACTCTGGAACAAGCTACCCATCTATGTCAAGCAAAGTTCCTCATTAGCACTCTTCAAGAAAAATCTTGATAAGTGGATGGCAAATAGGAAATACACCTCAGGGATCACTTCTGTGGCTCCACTCGACAGGGGCACAGGAAAATAATTTTCTTGGGTGGCGTAAGCCAGGGAACCTTGTTGGTTAGACTTACTAAGGTCCTTGGGCCAATAGCCTAGTACCTACCTATGAACCTATGGAGACAGAGAGGGAAACCTAGCCCCAGGATGGGAGTGTGTTCCCTGTGTGCTCTTAAGGGAAATTGTGCTTGGTGCAGACAGTTGCATCTGGAAATACTGTGTATATATAACTTTGTTCCAAGTAAACGTCCCTCACCGGTGTCAGTGGTGAGGATTGAGGCTCCTTGATTACTGGAACAGAGGAGGGACATCACATATAGGTGGCAGCGGTGGGATATTTACTAAACTTCTGTAGCCTGTGGGCAGTTGTCACTAAAGGTGTGTGTACTCTCAGCACCCACAAGGTGAACATGCAGAATTTCATTTTCACAACAGTTTTATTTATTTTTTGTTAGTTTAGTTTAGTCAGGGAAAGCGGACAAAGCAGAGGATTATGGTATGCTGTCAAAGAACCAGTTGGCCAAGGTTTGTGAAGCCAAAGCACTGCTGAATGCCAACCTGACTAAAGAGGAAATTATTTCAACCTTAGTCACCAACCAGGAGGATAACCAGTCTGGTGATGGCAATTTGCAGCCCTCAGAAACAAAACAGATCACCTTTTCCTTAGAGGACTTAAACATCTATCTGGAATTAAAGAAACTTGAACTGGAGGCCAAAGTTTGGAATTAGAATCAGCAGATAGACTGTGGTAGGCAAAACAGATGGAATAAGAATCAGCAGAGAGACTGCAGCATTTGGAGGCCAAAAATGAGAGACTGCAGCAATTGGAGTCTGAATAAAATGAAAAGCAGTGTCAACATGAGAGGGAGATGCTGAATCTTCATCAGGGTCATGGAGGTAATGGGGAAGGGAATAAGCAAACCACAGAAGCAATACATGTCAGTAAATCTGAACCCCAGAAGCAATAAAGGTCAGTAAATTTCTTTCACAGTTTACACATGGTGATAATTTTGATAGCTGTATTCATATATTTCAAAGAGTATGTAAACAGTATAATGCTGACCAAGGGATCTGTGTACAGTTCCTGACCCCCTTACTCCATGGTAAAGCTGTAACTCCTGTTTCTAAACTGTCTGATACTGATTGTTTAAACTATGATAATGTTAAACAATGTTTATTGGAATGTTTTAAGTTAACACCTTAAGCTTACAGAAAAAAAAGTGTTCTGGGCATAAACACAAGGCAGAAGAAAATGTATGTGATTATATTCCTGAGTTAAGCACTTATTTTCATAGGTGGGTGAGTGAGTGTCAGGTTGCCACTTCTGAAAGGCTGGCAGACCTTTTGATGAGGGAACAAGCCCTTTACACTTTGCCTGAGGACATGAAAATCTGGTTGGCAGACTGGGAGTATAACTCTGCAGATGTTCTGTCTTTTGACTTTTCCCGGTTAGGGGTCACCACAGCGGAACTCCGGTCTGCTAATGATTGGCAGCGGATTTTTATGTGCCGAGTTGCCAGCTCTGATGCACAACCTTCAATGAAGGTAAACTCTGCAGATGAGCTGGGGAAAAATGGGGATCTCTACTTAGCAAGCAGGACATCACTACACAAGAAGGAGATACCCAGTGCTGCACATGGATATAAGGGAACCCCTGGTGGGGCAGCCTAAACCAGCCCAACAGAGTCCACCTGTAAAAAGGGAAGCCACTAATTCAGGTATCCTGCCAGGATCAAGGGTTAGATGTTTTAAATGTAACCAGTGAGGCCATGTAGCATACTGATGTTCATGGAAGTATGGTGGGAACAAAAGGTGGGGGGCCCAGCAAGTAGGAATAACAGAATGCCAGTGGTATGTTATCTGGAGTCAACAGGGGTACCAGGCTATCACCAGAGGTTATATCCTTTACTAGTGGATGGAAAACAGGCTACTTCTAAGACAGACACAGCCTCTGACATAGCCAGTGTGAAGCCTGCAGTGGTTAAAGAGGAGCAGCACTTGCTTGGGCAGTCTACCCCAGTCAGACCTTATGAATGGACCCCATTCCAAATGCCTTTGGCCAGGGTTCACCTTGACTGAGAGAGTGGACAAGGAAGCAAGCATGTAGGTGTGTTTGAGGTTATCCATGCAGAGGTCTTGATAGGGAATGATTTTGATAATGCAGTACCTTGTGTGCATGCAGTTACACACAGTCAGGCTTGGAGACAGGCATGTGGGGCTGGTGGCCTGGAGGATACACAGACAGACCTCACACCTGAAGCTGGAGCTGGTGAGGTGGCTATTTCAGGGAGAGAGCTACCCTGTAGCAGTGAGCTTGAAGGTGAGCCACAGCTGCTTGTAGGTACTGATGTTCCCTTGGACAGAGTGAGCGCAAGGACAGAGGTGAGTGGTAGTACCCAGGCTGACATTGAGGCACCAATATCAGAAGATACCAGACTTCCTGTGGAAGGGAAGCTGGGAAGGTTCACAAAGGTAGAGTTCAGACAGGTTCAGCTCTCAGACACTACACTAAGAGGCTTGAGGAAGGTAGCTAGGGAGGCACCTGATTCTCAAGGAAAAGGGAAGTCTATATACTGGAATAAAGTGTTACTCTATAGAGAGTGGACCCCTAAGGGAGGGCTAGAGGGTAAGGTAATACAGCAGTTGGTAGTGCCCAGAGCCTACCGTCTGCCACTTCTTGCCATAGCCCATGATATTCCGTTTGCAGGTCATATGGGCATAAAGTGTACCAAGAGATGTATTACACAAAACTTTTTTGGCCTGGGATTGCAAGGTATGTAACAAGGCACTGCAGGACCTGTGAGCAGTGCCAAAAACTAGGCAAGGCAGGAGACAAGGTCAAAGCTCCTTTGATGCCTTTACCTGTGAAAGAGGAGCAATTTCAGAGGGTAGCTATAGATATTGTGTGGCCTCTGAGTACCCCACATTCTACAGGGAAGAAGTATATTCTGGTCATAGTAGATTATGCTACTAGATACCCTGAGGCAGTAGCTCTCCCCTCCCTTGTGGCAGAGAAGGTGGCAAATGCTTTATTAAATATTTTCAGCAGGGTAGGTATCCGAAGGGAAATACTGGCTGACAAAGGTGCCAATTTCATGTCATACCTGCTGGCTTTTCTGTGGGAGTGCTGTGGGATGAAGCACCTAAAGACCACCCCCTACCACCAGCAGTCTAATGGTCTTGTGGAGAGGTTAAACTCTACACTAAAGACCATGCTACAGCCATTTGTAGACCAGTTTAAGAGAAAGTAGGACAAATATTTGCACCATCTACTGTTTGCATACAGAGAGGTACCCATGGAATACACCATTTTTTCACCCTTTGACTTGCTGTATGGGCACATATACCAGCACAGCTAGCTGGAGTTTTGTGAAGAATTACATGTCATTTGTGTATCAAACTGATTTGTACAGGTGCTTATGTTGAAAATGTATTTGTAAAGCTGCTTCTATTAAAATGTGCCAACAGTGTGTCCTGATGGACAGAAAAGAAATAAACCTGTATGTCAGACTGTACTGTAACTGTTGAAATTAATGTACTACAACAGAGGATACTGAAAGAGAAGAGGTGAATCTCAGTCCAGCTAACTTTGAAAATAGTCTGAAATTAAATTACCTGATTTAGGCCATAAAGATTGTATCTTACAGTTCTGACTGCAGCCAGAGACAAAATGTCTGTGAAAGCCAGGACTAGAAATCCTACAGTATTGTCCTTAAGTGTGAACTAATTGCTACACTTGACTGGTGGAAGGTTTTGAAATGGTTTTATAGTTTCCAGATGCTATAACACATCTTAGCAAAGCTGTGTGTGTGTGTGTGTGTGTGTGTGTGTGTGTGTGTGTGTGTGTGTGTGTGTGTGTGTGTGTGTGTGTGTGTGTGTGTCTGTGAGTGAGTTATGACAGATATGCACTAGATTCCGGTTCAATTTCTAGAATGGGGATAGTGTGGGAACCAGAGTCAGATGACCAGATGTTTGTGATGTTATTCTATATTCAGCACTGAAATTATATTTAGATATTAGTGAGAGATGTCACTTAGATCTCAGCAGTCTGTTTTTGAAACCTGCCAAAGGAAGACCACTCAGCTACATCATCTTGCCTTGCTCTAGTAAGTAAACTATGAAACAGTAATTCTCTAGATCAGTCTGAAAAATATAGCAAGATTAGTTAGGTATTGTTTTTCTGTAGCTGTGTGAACCCTTCCATCTGTGTTATTTTTAATATTTCCTGTGACTGGAACTCTGGTGTTATGGTAAACAGATATTCAGTATGTCCGTGTTCTTTTTATTATTTATTAATAAATATATTTAAACTGTTCATTGTGGCTGGTCTTTTAGGGAATATTTTAATCTTTGAGAGTACTTATATTTATTTGGTGACACTGTTAGTATTAATTTTACTCAGTATACTTGGGTACGCTTGTAAGAGCCTTAAAGTAGCTGGCTTTGGAGTGTTCTGGTGGCAGTATCTACATTATAGACTGGGAAAATGGAGCATAGCTGGCAAATCTGTGCCAGCCTTTACCAGGTGTGTGTGTGTGTGTGTGTGTGTGTGTGTGTGTGTGTGTGTGTGTGTGTGTGTGTGTGTGTGTGTGTGTGTGTGTGATTGGTTTCACAGAGAGGGTGGTAGAGGATATGGCTTGGAACACTCAGCTAAGGACTCTACTCTACAGCTGTGGTCAGTGTGGAGTCTTATGTGGGGCCTGGTGTGAGAGAGGAAAATGCAGCCCTAAGATGGGAGTGTGTTTCCTGTGTGCTCTTAAGGGAAATTGTCATTAGTGCAGACAGCTGTATCTGGAAATATTGTGTGCATCTATTTTTGTTCCAAGTGACTATCCCTCATTGGTGTCAGTGGTGAGGATTGAAACTCCTTGATTACTGGCCCGGAGGAGGGGAGTTACAGCATGTACTTCATTATAGCCCTATAAATTATATAAAATGTTACTTAACATTAATAATTTTTATTATTATCTTCCTCACTCAGTCAAGCATGCATCAGGAACCTAAACACTCAGGGTTGTCCCTCAGCACATACAGGAAAACGTCACTGGGGATAATCATCCTGTCCATAACAAAAATAAGACTGTAGCATCCAAACACAAACTTGAAACATTCTTGATATAGAATAACATTTAATAAGTAATATTTAATAAATCAAGTATACATCACCCTAGTAAACTCAGCTGCATAGACCAGACAATTCATCAATACTCCCATCCAATGGTGAAATCATGATTGGTTCATTATGGAAAAGTAAAGTGTCTGTGTCTCTAAATGACTAAGAATATTACTACATTTAATAACAATTTATATTTGGTGTGTATGTTAAATCCAACAGAACAGCTTTCTCAAAAAATGGTATGCAAATACTGTAGGGTATAGAAAAACTGGACTTCCTAAAGACAAAATCCCTTTCTAATTTCTCTGGACATGTTTAAATATATTTTGCAATAAATTGACCTGTTCAGATATAGCTAAGTTTCTTTAAGGAATTATGGCATATCCACATGAGAATTATATTTCAAAAAAGTACATTTATGGAAACAAATTGATGCAAGTTGATGATATAATGCAAAAAGCTCAGAAAAGGTACACAGAAGTATTACATCACATAAAGGATGGTAGATGATTATTATGACAACATTTAACAAGAAGCAGTCTCCTGAACAGTACACAGTCAAAAATGTGACTGTAATTCCTGGGACAGGGGTTGCCTGTGAATGAAACTGACTGGCACTGCTGTTGTAATCAAGTTAAACAGTCATTAGCTTGGCTTTTACAGGACTACTGTGTGTTTGTGTAAAGCAAGTTAAAATACTTACTGTGGCCATTTGTATCACAATTATACAGCTAAGATGTACACAGTTCACATATTGGGTGAAATTGATGGGTACAGACATCAGTGGATTATAATCACAGCAATCTTTAGTGGTATTTTTATGGTGGGAATGTTTTAAAATCTGAAATATTGATACCATCGCCTATTGAAAAAATATTCAAGACTAAAATTTAAAATTGTGCTGTCAGGGTTGATGACAGACTATGGAGAACTGATTTAAAGAAGTTTTTTTTTCTTCTCTCTTTCTTATCACCTACAAGCAACATCTTTGGTCTTCAAAATGTGTATAACCTTTGGACCTTTTTTCTTGTAAATGTGAAAGGGGAAGAATTTACTGTTTCAAATGTAAAATGTAGCCTATTGCAACTTCTCTGACAGAAAATCAAAGAATGTAATCCCAATTTTATTTATAGAACTAGCTAGCTATAACTGTGAAAAGAAAACATACTTTAAAATGTAGACAGTTCAGAGATGCATGTTAACATCATGTGCATTTGTAGCCTATTGTTCTGGGATGATGAAATGAAACCCTTATCCTTTAAAGGTGGCAAAATGATTTACTTAACTTTTACTACTGATGTAATTATTTTTTGCAAAATAAAGTGATTTAATAGATTGCAGGAAACACAATTGAGAACATGAGATGTGTATAAATATTTGAGCCAGATCTTTGTCCTGTCTTATGTTTGCTTGGAAGAAATTGGTGACATATCCATGGCAGGTCTGACTAATTAATTTTTAATATTTTCCTGACTTATAGGATTTAAGTACTAGTATTGTTTAGTAAGGTCTATCTAGAATATTCAGTTACTTGTATTTCTTATTCTTCGTTTCTTACTCTGTGAATTGAATATTGTTTTAATTATCCTTGTACACTTTTCATTATCCTAACTACAATGTTGCCTTATTGTTTATTGTGGCTAGCCTTTTATTACATTTGCATTACAGCTGTTTATTGTTTGAGGCATAAACCCTTACGTCACAAGATGGATCGCAAACTGGCTCTCAGACAGATCCCATAAAGTAAGAGTAGTGGGATCTATGTCCGAATCCAGACCAGTAATGAGTGGTGTGCCTCAGGGCTCTGTCCTCGGGCCCCTCCTGTTTGGCATATACTTCTCAGAAGTACAGGCAAGCATGGAAGGGCTGTGGCTGACTAAGTTTGCGGACGACTGCAAACTGTGTGCTATAATAGAGTCTCCGGCCGACATGGACATCCTCCAGAAGGACCTAAATGAGACTGATACATGGTGTCAAAGCCATGGTCTCAAGCTAAATGCAAAAAAATGCGTAGCAATCCCCTTTGGAAAAAACAGAGTACCCACAAACTACAACATAGGAGGTAATCCCCTGACATCTGGAGAAGAAATAAGGGATCTAGGGACCCAAGTAGATAGCCAGCTTTCCTTTGATAACCATGTTGCCAAAGTGGTTAGAAAATCCTTCTATGTGACCCATCTGATCATGAAAGGGTTCGTATCAAGATCTAAGGATGTAATGGTGCCCCTCTACTCTTCCCTCATCAGACCCATTATTGAGTACAATGCACCAATTGGAATGTACCTGGCTAGACATCTCCAGCAGCTGGAGAGACCACAGAGGTACCTAACCAAGACAATTACTGGCCTCAAACAGTTGCCTTATGCAGCACGATTGAAAAAGCTAAGACTGTTCTCTGTTGCATACCGCTTTCTCAGAGGCGATCTCTGTCTAACATACAGAGCCATGTCCAACCCAGAATTGTTGAACATCCTCCATCTTAGCAAAACCAAATCTATTCGAGCTACACGCTCTAGGGATATAAACCTCAACAAAACAATGAATAGAACATGCTGGAGGGATAGATTCCCTTCGCAGAGACTTCCCTTACTATGGAACAGGGTCCCGATCTACATAAGACAGAGCCCCTCACTATCACTCTTCAAGAGGAACCTTGATGAGTGGATGGGTAACAGAAAGTTCACACCGGGGATCACACCAACAGCACTACTAGATAGGGGCCAAGGGTACTAGCTGCTAGTACAAGGGTCTAAGGAACTACTAAAGGGGTGGTGAATACCGCACAATGTGGCTGGGCTAATATATGCCTTCAGGCAGATAGCTAAGTACCAACCTATGAACCTATGAACCTATGAGTAGTGTGCTATCATTTACCACTGCTTAACCATCTGTGCCCCCATCTCTACTTAGCTAGATAATTTGTGCCTGCTACCCATGAAAATATTAAGGTATATTAGTTCACTGCGGTGGTGGTGCTGCGGTAGCGTTGTCACCTCACAGTTAGACGTTGCCCATTCGATTCTCAGTTAGAGCATCTTCTGTGTAGCGGCATGCGTGAATGGGCATTCCTTCATTGAAGGTTGTGCATTAGGCCCGGTAAGCCAGTACATAAAAATCTACTGCCAATCATTAGCAGAATGGAGTTCTGTTGTGGTGACCCCTAACCGGGAAAAGCCAAAAGACACAAACAAATTAGCTCATATTTGGCTTAATTAACAGCAGCAGGTAACCAGAAGTCCCTGGCCTCATCTGCTCCCAACTAACATTTTTTCTTTCTTTCTTCATTACTATTACCATGCCAGGAAGAAATCTAGGAGGAAATGGAGAATTCTGTCAGCCTTCACTAGGAATTGTGTGTGTGAAAATAATTTGTGTGACAGGCAGTTACACTGTGTAAGGGGAACTGGAAGATACTGTGAATCACAGAGGGGGTGGCGAGAAAGGAATTTTTTGGTTACTACTCAAAAACTCATCTAAAAAGTGACCTGTGTGTAGTCTAATCTGAAGATAGGTGTTGAAAGTTTATACCCAGGACAGCTGCATATATTCCTTTTATGCTTGTGGGGTCAGGCTGTATTTTATGAATTGATTACTGAGTTAGACTTCTGTACACTTTTTCTTTTATTGTAACCTGTTGGGTACCATTTATGTGACTTGAGAGACCATCTCTCTCTGGTGCTAGCTAGAACCCTTTCTTCATATTTGGTGGCAGCGCATGCCACCAGTTATCACATATTTGGTTAGCACTGATGGGATTCAAAGCCTATCTGTGCTAACCATCTCATATTTTGGTGGCACTTGTGGGATGCAAACCCCATCTGTGCCACTGGTAATAACAGACACTCATATTTTGCTTTATTAAACAATAAATATAATTAAAGACAATCTTACAGACAAGTGCATATATGTAAAACAATCAGGGAGGTAAATCCAGGAGAAAATGTGTATTTTTACATGGTCCTAAAAACAAACTGTGTGGGGTATCCATAGTTTGAAAACTGCCCAGGGCCCAGGGTACCACCGATGTTGGATTCACCAGGAATACAACTACACTACTGAGTAAACATTGACTATACTTATATACTACTGCTAGTTCTGGTAACAATACTACAGAAGCCTGAGTGACCTGTGGAGAGCTAGTGTGGAATCTCCTAACCTCATAACCAATTAACCAAGTATATGGGTAGTGAGTGGCTGGTTGAGCTTCAAGTTAAGTAGTAGTGGTAACTAAGAAGGAAAGAAAAGTATTAACAAGGAACAGATGATACTGAAGATCAGATACTCTAAGAAGATTTATTTTGATAAAAATGCTAAACTATAGGAAGTACTCTGGAACGTTGAATAAAAATACACATGGAATGGACAAGAAGTTTTAGTTCATGGGGATTAAATCTGCATATGCTAGATGATGTAACAGTCATATGAACATGGTGAAGGGAGCACTTGAAATGAGATTATCTATAGATCTAACAGTAAGTTGCAAAGTGGACCAAATAAATGCAAAAAGAACAGAGACTGTGGAATACAGCTACCTGTTGGAAATATTCAGCTGATAACCTAATAATATATGTTCAGTGTTGACTTACTGAAGAGCAGAATGGACTCTGCATCAGTGTTATTGCCTTTTGGCAAAACAAAAACATTGGAAAACCTATGGAAGACCATGTGGTCAAGATCCACCTGTCAGAGAGAATTAAGAATGATACTTCTGTGTAAAAGAATTTGGAACAAAGCATGATGGTAAAAATGTTTTTTTTTTAATTTTATTTATTTTTTAGTTTAAAATGCCTTATGCCCTCAAATTCAGTAAATGGCAACATACCTTTAATTTGCTTAGAGATGTCAAAATGTGATGTGAAAAGCATACTTTGACCCAGGTTAAAACCAAAGGGCATGTATTTTGATAGGAGAATAGCAACATCTTCTCCATATAAGGATGTCATGCTCTCAGAGGTGGAACTCTCAGCCCAGTTAGTTTTGTTCCTGAAAAGAATGTTTTTTTTTTACTCATTTCAGAAGGGTCAACTGGATGTGGATCAGGTTACATATTTAAGTAGATCCAGTTAGTAAGTATAGCGTTTCTGATTAAAATCATCAAGACATCGGTAATAAAGTATTATCTGCCTGTTGTATCAGATTGGTTTTACCACACTTTCTTTATATTGCGTTAACACATACAGGGAAAAGGAAGATCACCAAATGTGGACAGTCTCTCAGGTGTGTACTATGAAAAGGAAATTATTATTACACGTATACAAATGCAAGGCAAAACAAGACCATACATATGTAAGTGATCAAAGGGAAGGACATTCTCTGCAAAGGAAACCAGCATTATATTGGCAAATAGACAACAAAAAAAAATCTACTGTATAGCCACTGGATAACTCAGATGACCCATCGGAAGGATATTTACTATTTGAAGAATGGTATCTGGTAGAATGCAAATTACAATTTCTTGAATACACAAGTCCTGGGATATTTTTACATTATCCAACTGTACTGTGAGATTGTAGTTGTGCAGCCTGTTTTCCATCTTTGCGTGGTGCTTTTCTTTCCCTGTAGTTGTGCAAATATGGATTTAATATACACAGGTATGGAGTGGGGGCAAAGCTCTGTTTATAAGAAGTTGCAAGGGAGGAGTTAACCTTTGAAAAAATATTTTATTAATGTCACTTGCTGCTGGAGAGTTATAAATCATTTTCTTGTAGTGGACCTGATACAGGACTGGTCTCTCAACACACATGTATATCAGTTACTCCGAACTAATAAAGACAAAAATATCAAGAGTATCATCCTTGAAATTCCACATTGTGCAAATTCAAATACCAATTCATACATGTTGTACTTGAAACATGACCAGTGTCGCTATCACATCTCAGTAAATAATGTAGCAGTTTACAAAGGAGTACAACAACATAAGCTGGATGGTTAGGGGCAGAATGACCAAACAAATGAGAATTTAAAGGATTTGAACAGGTGATGCTGAGGCTGGTCCATCCAATTTATGCACAGCCTTAACTGTGGAAAGAATCACTCACCTCCATTGAAACATGGCATTTGAATTCCCAGTTACTCTAAAAACATCAAAAGTAATAAAGTGATATCCTAAATGCAAATCAATCTTTACCATAATCTCATTAAACAGCATCAAAATTGAGGACGTTTTTCATGCAGAGCTTCTAGAAGTTACAATCGATGAAAATCTGGCATTTGATTACCATATAAAGGAAACAGACAAAAAGAGCTATCAGTGACTAGGATCCCTTTATAGAATAAAACCTTACCTAACCTCTTATGTTACAAAGCACATTGCCTCTACCTTCCCACTTACAGCTCTACTCTGTGCCATTCCTTCCTACTTACAGCTCTAGTGTATGCACATGCCACCATTTTCATAAATCTACAAGCCTCAGAATCTGGTCTTCTTGAGTAATGTTATAATAACATTTCGTGATCTGGTGCTAATATGCCTTATAAGTTCCACCACTGCTTTGCACTTAAACATCTTGGATAGGACCTTCCCATTTCTTATATTTCTCACAACCACTCCACACACATAATTTTCTATAAAACAAATCAGCATTGCATACTAAACAACATACTCCATTTATGGTATCCTAACAAATCACTACGCCCCACTGACAAATTACTTTTACTAATAAAATATAAGAACACAGCTGGTGACGCTCTGTACTCCTCCTTACATCTTCTATTAAAACAAACCACCAACAGTACATCTTTTAAACACAAACTCAGAAACCGAATGATCTCCAGGTAATGCTTCTGCTTTATACCTAACTAGCATCTCTATACACTTGTGATGAGATAATAATTGCTCATTTTTCTTTCTCTTTATACCTAACTAGTGTATCTATACACCCTTGATGAGATAAGTGCTCATTCTCTTTCTAACCTAACTAGTATCTCTATATACCCATGATGAGATAATAAGTGTTCAGTACTGTTTGTCTCTACACCTAACTAGCATCTCTACACACCCATGATGAGATATGATCAGTACTCTTTCTCTACCCTAACTAGTATCTCTATACGCCCTTGAGGAAATAATAAGTGCTCTGTACTCTGTCTCTCTGCTACGTACTACTTTAGAACTTTGTACACTCCTGCCTGCTGTAACACTTCCTGCTACACTTACCTGCCTACTCTGCATTTCTTCTCCTTCAATCTGAAATACCCTGAAACCTACCTGCCTATATTTAACACTTTACCTCAACATATAACTGAATTCTGTTTAACCAAACATTCTGCTTTTAGCTTTTATTGTTATGTACTTATTTTTTGTTTGTTTTAACACCTTTACTGAATTATCACTTAAGGCATAGACAAACGTACATTTATATAAAGGAAAACAAACATGTTTATGCTTACAAATACTATACCTCCCATATATGTTTTATACAATTATGATCAATCCAACATTACATAAATCGATCAAGTCCTGCTGCCCCTTAAATTTCACTCCTTCTGCAAAACATTATTCTGCATGTATGGTTCTCATAAATTCCATTTCTTTCTATGTCATTTTTTGTACCATTTTCTAAAGATCCCACTTCCAGTTCTTTTACCTCTGTTACAATGTTCAGTACTTCAAATAAAGTTGGTTTAGACTTTGATTTCCATTTTCTAGTAATTGCTTTTTTGGCATCAACCAGAATTAAACTCGATAAGGCCTTACTATATCTAGACAATTCAGATCTTGTATCCTCCCAGCCCAAAAAACTAATTTCTTTAGTTACACCCATTTGCTTACCCAATATTTCTGACAGAGTACTCTGTAGGGAATTTTTAAAGTCTGCCAACTCATTATAATCCCAAAACACATGTTCGCAGTTACCTCTTTCTTCCCATCACATCTGCAACATTTGCCATCTACCACAAAAAAAATTCTTTGGAGTCTGCTTGGGGTATGAAATACCTATACAAACACTTCCAAGCAAACATCCTAAATCTTCTAGACTTTGTTGCATATTTGGGAGCCATTAACATGTCCCATTAATTTCCTTGTGAATTGCTTATCAACTCTCTCTTCCCGAGCTTTTCTAACTTCCTGTGATTGATTCCTATAGTTATCGTGCACTATTTTATATGCCCTACTAATGATCCCTTTTAAACAGAAGTTTCTGTTCTAGATTCAACTAAAAACTCTACCAGTGCAGGTCTTTCACGTAAGATTCCCCATCCCTTTCTCTTTGCCTGTACTCTGATATCAATCCCTGATAGGGAAGGCAGACTTTCGCCTTGCAGTCCAAATGACTTCTTGGCCACTTCCCATTGTATTACTTTTCTCTCTCTAGTTATTTGCTCCCAATACCTTGGTTCCTTTGCCAGTCTTTCTTCAGTAAATTCCAGCCCTGTCTTGCCTATTCATTGTACCCCTAATTGCAGTCATCCCTATTGGCAGAATCTCCTTTCTCCATTCTCCTGTTGGTTTATTTCTTAGAATACTTTCTACTACTTCATAAATATAATATTCTGTATGGCTGTTAAATCGCACTCTGTTACTTACTTTTTGTTTTTGAGCTTAAGTGTTTAAAATGCTTTTACAGTCATTAGAATGTATGTAGCTTTTCTTCCTGGTTTTAAATAAATAGAACGTGCTGGAGGGACAGATTCATCACCCAGAGACTCCCTATGCTGTGGAACAAAATCCCGGTACATGTGAGGCAGAGCACCTCTCTGGCCTTGTTCAAGAGGAATCTTGACCAATGGATGGGAGATTGCAGATATACCCCAGGGATTACTTCAGTGTCACTGCTTGACAGAGGCACAGCAAAATGATAGGCATAGTTTTTATTCAAACTAAAGGGGTGGCGAAAGCCACATAACTATGGGCTAGGCTTATAAATGCCCTTGGGCAGATAGCCTAGTATGAACCTATGAACCTATGAACCTCTGCTGAAAAACTTTTTGTCCCACTGGATAGTCCTGGTAAATAAATGCTAATAAATAAATAACCTTGTTAGCTACCCAGTAAATGTTGTTTGTATGTAGGTGTGAGCCTTTTTGGAATAATTTGCTACACTGCCCATTGTACAAAGACATTAATGTTAATTAGGTTATGTTTAACATCCTCATTGGGCGGTGCAGTGGTGTAGCGGTTAACATTGTCGCCTCACAGCAAGAGGTTCTCTGGTTTGATTCTCAGCTGGGGTGCCTTCTGTCCAGAGTCTGCATGTCACCTTGTGTTCAAATGGGTTTCTTCCAGGTGCTCCAGTTTCCTCACACATTCCAAAGACGTGCCTGGAGCGTTTCCCCCTGGGTCTCTGCTGAAAATAGGCTCTGTCCTAGTCAGACTTTCCTGGTGGTCAGCAAATGATAAATAAATAAATTACATTGGTATTGTTTTGGCATGAGTGAGTTAACATACAGCACTGGTAGTTCTGAAGCCATCATCAAAAGAGGAAGAGAAGAGATAGGTGCATCTGAATTGAGATGTGATGGCTGTAAAATTGAAAGTCATGCAGATAAACACTGGAATAAGATGAGAGCTTTCACATATGCAACACTAATTATAGCAATTTAACAAAGTTGTCTACAGAACACAACCAATGCCATAAGGGAGAGAATGGGATTTAGATGCAGATTCTTATGGAGAATAACAGCAACCACAGAAAATATTATATTCCTAAAGTTGCAAAAAGTATTCCAAGAATTAACCAATACAGAAACTGAGAAAGAAGATTTTTGCCTGTAGAGACGACAACAAAAAGGAGATAAAACTGACTAAAGAAAATTGCCAAAGGAACCAAGGTGTTGAGAAAAGGTAATAGGGTGGGCTAAGCAGAAGTTTGGACCACAGGTTAGGAGCTGTCTTCCCTATCATGGAAATTAGTATAGACAACGAGAAAGGGATAGGGGAGTGCTAAGTGAAAGACGAACTCTGGTAGAGTTTTTTAGTCGAGTCTTCAACAGATGCTGATGTTGAAAAGGGGTAATTAGTAGGGCTTATAAAAGACTGAATGATAACTATAAGAATCAATCAGAAGAGATTAGAAAAAAATGGAAAAAGAGACTTGAAAGGTGATTTATGAAGGAACAATGGGAGGACATTTTATGGCTCCCAAGTATATGACAAATTCCAGAAGGTATAGTATTTTTGCTAGAAGTGTGTGCATATGTTTTTTTTTTTTTTTTATACCCCAAGCTGACTTCAGAGAATTTTCCTCAGATACATAGCAAATGCTGTAGGTGTGATAGAAAAGAGGGAGGTAACTGGAAACATGTTCTTTGGGAGTATTATGAGTTGGCAGATTTTAAAAATTCCCTACAGAGTACTCTGTCAAAATTGCTTGGGGGCAAATGACTGTAAATAAGGAAAGGATTCTTCTGAGCTGGGACCAAGATCCAAATAGCCTGTACATATTAAGGCATTATTACTAAGGCTAATGCTACTGGCTACTGAAAATGTAATTACTTGAAAATGGAAATCAAAATCTAATTAAATAAAATAGTTACAGTTAGGATCTTTGGGTGGCCATGGTGGTGCAGCGGTTAGCGTTGCTGCCTCACAGCAAGATGTTCTCCGATTCAATTCTCGGCTGGGGTGCCTTCTGTGCAGAGTCTGCATGTCCTCCCTGTGGTCGCGTGGGTTTCCTCCGGGTGCTCCGGTTTCCTCCCACATCCCAAAGACATGCAGTACGTGGATTGGACACTCTAAATTGGCCCTAGGTGTGAGTGTGTGCATGTATGTGCCTTCTGTGGAAGGTTGGGCACTGGGCTGGCAACTCGACACTGTAAAACTCCACTGTCAATCATGAGCAGACAGATGATCTGCTGTGGCAACCCCTGACCAGGAAAAGCCAAAAGAAGAATAAGAAGAAGTTACAGTTAGGATCTTTAGAAAAGGGAAGGAGCAAATTGCATAGAAATAAATGGAATTTGTGGGAACAATACATGCAAAATAATGTGCAGGAGGAAGAGTCAGGTTTAAGGGAAGGTAGGAAGTGATTAATTTATGTAATATTGAAGTAAATAATGATCGTTAAAAAAAGAAAATGTAAAATGCATGAATATGAAAAATTATATGCCTTAAATGGGAATTTAATAAATGTGTTTAAAAACAAAAATAAACTTAAGGCAATCATAAAAAAGGCTTTATGCAGACATGTCATGTCAGTACATGTAGAGTATGAACATGACTGACATATGTTTATGAGATATTCAAATGGCTGTTGACACATACATGCA
>NC_056732.1:724682433-724794666 GCF_019279795.1 Protopterus annectens
GAACACTGTCATTGTCAGACATGGACTCAGATAATGATGCATAGTTTAGCAGGCAGTGCAGGTCACCTGTAGGTATTCATCACAAGGTCACTGTTGCAGTACTATTAATCATCCGGACAAATGTCCCAACTCTCAAGGTGCTTCCTGCATCATGGCACAGGTTGATATTCCCTGCAGGTAGAGATGCACGTGTATATCCAAGATAAAAAAGGCATGCATCTCAATGTGTTAGCCCGTAGTCACAAAATTTGGTCTACAGACCCAGAGTTTCTGTTCAGAATCTGCAAAAGGTAAGCTCCCCATTGAAAGAAGTGTATTGTCTTGATTTTTTTCTTGTTGGTTACTGTTCCTGTTCAAAATCTAGAAAAGGTAAGTTTCTCATTGGAGGAAGTGTATTATCTCTTGATTTTTTTCTTATTGGTTACTGTTTTAGTATTGTGCCAGTAAGGTTGGAAAACCATTGTGAGTCCAAGGTTATCCTTCTGGCAGGCATGGGCTCCTGTGCACCTTATCATTGTAAGTGCCTTTTTATGGGTGTCTCAATTGTCAGTGTATTGCCAGATTTGTACAGAGTTTACTAGAAAAACTGATAGAAATAGAAAAGGCTCTAGCATGGCTGATGCAGAAGAAATTAGATGCTGTGCTGCATGCATTTGAGCAGTCATTTACCTCTTTGGGGGATGCCTTGCCCCTCCAACAAGAATGCCCATAAGAAAACCGTGAGAAGGAGGTTGAGGAAGAGATGACCCTAAAGCAAGACCCAAAGAGAACATGATTATCTTAGCTGCATTGCAAAGGCCAAAGACACCTCAACAAGTGATTAAGTTTTCCAGTCCAAGATGGGGACATCTGATATGGCTACCAGCCTGTGCCTCACCTCTTTACAGGCTGGCAAACAGTTAGCTGCCAGATAGTCCTCTCAGGTTGAGTACTAAGAAGAAGGTACATTGTACATGCCTTTTATTAGCATTGCAGACCTCTAACTGAAATCTTCAGTGTTTTCTCAAGAAAAAGCAGGGAGACATGTGATCATATCCACTGTGCAGACTGATGATACAGATCTGAGAATTAGCAGCCCATTTTGGAGCACAGAATGCTTTATCAACCTTCATAGTGCATCAACATAATTGACAACCTGAGCTGGGCACTGGTGAGGAAACCCAAATGAAGGTTGAGTAAAAAAGTATTCCAGCAATTGACAAATAGGATATTTCCTAAGTGGATTTGTGTGCTTCTCAAGGAGACCATCAGTTCCCAGTTTACTGCTCATGTCTCCCTTGTAGTGGGGCCTGAAGGTTGATCCAGAAAAAATGGTTCTTGATAGTGGTACAGAGGGACAAAGAGCTTCCATTCTTGCTTCCACAGGAGGAAGGCTCGCTCATCAAAAGATCAAGAACCCTAGAACATCCGAATTTGAAGGTTTTCAAGGTGACTGCCTGAAGACTTGACATTTATTCCTCTCAGGCACCTTTTTTTCTAAGGACCTGTTATCTATTCTTAAACAGGCTACAAAGGCTAAGACGAGATATTCATACCTGGTGAAATGAAAAAGATTTTCCATTTGGTGCAATAATAATAAGAAAAAATGAATCAATGACATTTTTAGATATCCCTTTTTCTTGCTTATTTATCAGACCTTTCAAGCACTCCCCTAAACTGCATGCTGCAGCGATATCTTAATGCCTGTTACCACCCTTTCCTCTGATGAGGAATGTACTGGTTAAGCAGTTCATACAGGGAGTGATCCAGCTATGGCCACATACAAGAACTATTCCACTCCACTGGAACCTGAATTTCATCTTGGAGCAGTTGATTTGGACCTGCTTGAGCTGATAGATTCACTGTCAATCAAGGTTCTGTCCTGGAGGACCATCTTCTTACAAGCTATTTCATTCACAGAAAGGATCTTAATGATCCTGGAACTGCAAGATCTCTGGCAAGGCAGACATTTATGGTTCTTTACAATGATACAGTCAGCCTCAGGAAGAATCCTACCTTTATTGCTAAAGTGGCTTTAGAGATGTACTTTATCTAGTTGAGTCAACTAGTTGTATTCTTCCTGAAACCCCTGAGCAAAGGGGATAAGATTCTAATTTTTCTGGACATCCACAGACAATTGCAGCACTTCCTGGATAGAACTGAAACCATCAGGAAGCTACACCAATTGCTTGCAAACTTTGCACTCTGGAAGGAGGGCAAATCAGTTAGTAAACAGATGCCCTTCATGTGGTTGCTGAACTGCATTTTCTTCTGCTATGAAAATAAAGGCAGGCATCTGCAACAATACATGAGAGGGCAGTCTGTCGGGGTAGTCTCCACCTCAGTAGCCTTTTTCAGGCAGTTTTTGACCCAGATTATTTGTGAGGTGAATATTTGGTTATCTCTTCATACATTCTCCAAGCACTATAAGACAGATGCCAGTCTGGGGGTACAGCTGGGCTTGGAACAGTGGTCCTCCAGGACATCCATTAAGTAATCCTTCCAGGAGCAGGAATACCCCCCTCCCCCATTTCCAAGTGTTATGACTAGTACTGCAACAGTGACCTTACAAAGATCAAAGTACAGTTTTGTGACAACTCAACATAACAGGACATGTTTGAGTAGGGTCACTGTTGTACCACAAGCTCCCACTTGCTTTTGCTTTACCCACTCAGGACAACCACTCTTTTGTTTCCTGTATAAAATCCTAGCACTGTATCGTGGGAACCACAAGGGGTACCCTCATCTTAAAGTCTGTTATACTGTCAGGTCTTCCACACATAGGATGTGGCTTCTGTGAGGCTTTCGCACAAAAAAAGAACAGAAAATGACAAGTGATAGTGCCCCTTTTCTCGCAAATGTGGGAGTCTGTCTTCATATGCAAGGGTTGTTGTCATACACTCTGATATGAACAGACCTCTGGGAGTCTAGTCAGTTTGGCAGATGTCAGACTGCAGCTGATTCCAATACTTGGACACCTATCGTCAAGGTGACCTTTCGCACAATTTCACTTTCAACTCATAATGCAGTAAAAGATGGTGAGCATTATGAGTGACAATGTATAGTAGCCTGTATACCATACAGCACTACGTCCTTTAAATAAGCATTCCAGGAGCAGGACATCCTTAACCCACAGATATACAAAATGTGGCCACAGCTGTGCAACGTTGTCATCATCATGACAGCAGATTAGTAAGTGAAGACGTGTACAGGAACGGCACTTTGTTTATGCCATCCATACATGAATGACTGTTAGCTCAGTAGAATTCAGATTGCATTGTGCAGTGGGAGCAGGACACACAGGCATTCAGATGCTACAGTCTGGGATTGTTCCCATCCTGCAACATGTACACACAGACACACACCTGTTTATAGGTGTCAGCACTGGGCAGTTTGATAGGATATAGACATACATAGTCCTGCAGACATGACAGTTCAGTAGGGCTTCCATGCACATACACAAGTGCCAAAACTGTGCAGTTTGACAAGGTGCAGAATACACAGATATGCATACACACAGGCCTTACAGTTCTCCCTCACACGTACACTGTTGCCAACATTTTGACAAAGTGTAAAACACACTGATATGTGCAGTCATGGGAGTCTGATAATTCTCCTTCACACCTGCACAGGTGTCAACACTGTGAAGTTTGGCACAGTGCAAGACATGCAGGCACATACCTCTCAACCTCTTAGCACAAGAAGTCTGAACAAAGACTAAAATAATGGGGGGACAAAAACTCAGAAATAGAGTCATATTTTAAATATTGATCTAATAAACTCAGAAAGTTTCTAGAATAGCAGGGTTTGTGTTAGCGTGCATTTTCTGAAGGATATGAAGTCTGAAACTCAAATGTATGTAATTTTTGTGCCATTATTTAGTGATTTCAATCCTCAGTGATTTGCCAGAAAAACCATAACTTTTATGAGGAACAGCCAACAAATGTTAGGCAAAAATCTGGACATTCTGTAAAAATCTGGACAGTTGAGAGATATGCACAGGCATGTGCAGATATGGAGCTGTAATCATTTGTCTTCATATATGCAGGTGTCAGCATGCTACAGCTTGGAAGTATGACATGTGAGCAGGGCATGTAGGGGTGTGTAGACATAAACATCTGAAGTCACTCCTCCATGTATATTTACAGATGTCAATACAATGCATTTTGGTAGTGTTCAAGGCACAAAGGGGTGTGAAGACATGGTTATCTGGGGCAACCCTCTCCATACATGTACATGTGCTGTCCCTGTGTACAAAAGAGAGGATAGATGAGGTAATGTCTCCTCTTGTATCTCAAGGGAGTTGGTGGATCATCTATGCCTTGGGTACACAGAATGTGCTAAGATCCCTGCTGGAGATTAGAGAACACAATGAAGGGAAGCTGAGCTTTTTGAAGGGTAGTCTTTGCTAAAAAGCTCACAACATGATCAACCCTTTCGCATCTATGGGCATGTGCAGAGGGGTCAGAAAGGTACATAACACAAAATCCCCTGGTGGCTGTTTGGGTGATGACTGTGCCACAGTTAGCTCTTGTTTTGCTAGAGAACAAATGGGTGGAATCATGGAGAAGGGCTATATGGTTGACGGGCATGAAGAGGGGAAAAAAATGTCTCATGAAAGTTTCTTCATAAGACACTAGCAGAACTTCAGTATTACTAAGTTTACAAAGGTTCAATACAAACTATAACTTTACTCATATAGCTGTTACTCTCAGCAGACCATATTTGCAAAGAAGACTTGTTAGAGAAAGATTTTCGAGTTCTGTAGATTATTTTGAAATTGCCTATATAAGCTGAGAAACTGAAAGAACTAAGAATCCTTAAAGAGAAGACAGGGAAATGAAATTGCTATTAAGATGTACTCTTCGGTAGTTGGCCAGAAGATGTTAAGTAAGTTCAGCCAAACATTAGAGTATACTTTTCATACTCTGATGACCTTACTTATACATGGTTTAATGTTCAAAGGTGACTGAATTATCACTCTTATAGGTTCATAGATTCATAGGTAGGTACTAGGCTATCAGCCCTAGGGCCCATACAAGCCTAGCCAAAAAATGTACCCTGGCTTTCGCCACCCAAGAAAATTATTTTCCTGTGCCCCTGTTGAGCAGAGCCACAGAAGTGATCCCCGGGGTGAATTTCCCATTTCCCATCCAATCATCAAGATTTTTCTTGAAGAGTGCTAATGAGGAGCTCTGTTTGACATAGATAGGTAGTCTGTTCCAGAGTATGGGAAGTCTCTGGGACAGGAATCTATCCCTCCAGCATGTTCTGTTTATTGTGGTGACAAGGTTAAGGTCCCTAGAGCGTGTAGCTCGGAGGGATTGGGATTTCTTTAAGTGGAGCATGTCCAACAGCTCTGGGTTTGACATAGCTTTGTATGTTAGGCAGAGATCGCCCCTGAGTAGGCGATATGCGATGAAGTAAAGCTGTAGCTTTTTGAGACGGTCTGCATAGGGCATCTGTTTGAGGCCAGTAATCGTCTTTGTGAGGTATTTCTGTGATCTTTCCAGTTGTTGTAGATGTCTTGTGAGGTACATACCAAAAGGGGCGTTGTACTCTATAATGGGTCTAATGAGTGATGAGTAGAGGGGAACAATTACCTCTTTTTTTCTGGATGAGAATCCTTTTGTGATGAGATGAGCCACGTAGAAGGATTTCCTGACCACTGTGGCGATGTGATTATCAAAGGAGAGACTACTGTCCACCTGTGTCCCAAGGTCTCTTATCACATTTTCGGCATTAAGTAGACTACCAGCTATGTGGTAGTTCATGGGTACAGAGTTTTTACCAAAGGGGATGACAATACACTTTTTGGTATTGAGCTTCAGGCCATGGCTTTGACACCAGGTATCTGTCTCAGTGAGGCCCTTTTGTAGTTTGTCCACATCGTTAGGATTTTCAATTATGGCTCCTAGTTTGCAGTCATCTGCAGACTTTGTTAGCCACAGACTTTCTGTGTTGGCTTGCACTTCAGAGAAGTAGATACCAAACAGGAGAGGACCCAGGACTGAACCCTGTGGTACTCCAATTGTCACTGGTCTGATGTCAGATTTGGAATTCGCTACTTTCACAGCGTGGGTTCTGACCGTGAGCCAGTTGGCAACCCATCTTGTGACATAAGGGATTTATACCTAGTTTAGTGAGCTTATCTATAATTCCAGAGTGGGGGATGGTGTCAAAAGCCTTGGCGAGATCTAGATAAGCTGTGTGAACCATTTTACCCTCATCTATGGCTTTGGTGACTGCTTCAAAGAAGTCAGTCAGGTTTAGGAGACATGATCTGCCTTTTACAAATCCAAACTGAATAGGGTCCAGAGTTTGGAGATTACCAATGTCTTTGTTTATGAGTTCCATGATGATACGTTCCATGGCCTTGGAGACCAGGCTCGTCAGGCTAATGGGGTGGTAGTTCCCGGGGTCCGTCGTGGCTACCCCTTTGTGGAGTGGGATAACTGTCGCGGTGCACCATTCAGTGGGTACAAACCTGAGATGAGGCTATGAATGAACATGGTGCTTAGGTAGGGTGCCAGTTCATTCTGTAGTTCATGTAGAACGCAGCCTGGGATATTGTCTGGTCCCATGGATGCTGTGTTCTTGGCTTTGGAGAGTGTGTTTTTTACCTGTGCAGCCATGATTATAGGAACTTTGCATTCTTCTGGTATAGAGATGGGCCCTCTAGGGGGTGAGAGGGGGGTAAAGTTAGCACTGAACCTATCTGCTAGGATGTTGGCAATATCAGTTGGTTCTGTATATTTAGTGCCATTATGCTGTAACTCAGAGCAGATCTGAGTGTTCCCATTTAGATTCTTGACATAGCTATAGAATGCTTTGTGGTTGTCTTTAGAGTCAGTGGCAATTTTGTTTTCGTAACTAGCTTTGGAGGATTTTATGAGGGATCTCAGCTTCTTACTGAGGTTGACCAGGGAGTTCCTCCAGTCATGGGATTTTACTCTTTTTTGCAACAGTTTCTTTCTCCTGTTGTAGAGTTTGTCATAGCTCTCAACCTTCCATCTCCAAAATGAGGAACACTTGCTTTCATAATGTGGAACAAATGGGCAAAATGTGGAACACATACTAATGGCTTACTAACAACTTCAACTAGGAAGGTCATAGAATGGTTAAAATATGCGTGTTTACTTATAAAGAAGATCCTTTAATGAATTAATATGATTAATTTCTATTTACCATGGATTTTACTTAAAAGAAATTCCTAAAACTGAATGTGTGACAGACTCTTTCAATGTGGAACTTTGAGGAACTTCGAGGAACATGAACATTTTAAGACCCCAAATAAGGTACGTTCCTCGTAATGAGGAACACTTGAGAAGTATTGAGTTTGTTTATGGCAGAGGACCACCAGATTGGCTTCCTTTTTTTGGAGGATAACATCTTGGTTCTATTATTCTTAGTTGCATTATGTTGCACAAAACCCACGAGTCATATCTAAGAATAACTAAGTGTAAGGAATTAAGTACATTATCATCCTATTTGGCCTACAATGTCACAGCAGTTTTAACAGATGACTCAGAGCACCCTCCACACACAAACACACACACACACACACACACACACACACACACACACACACACACACACACACACACACACACACGCATACGCACACACACACATACACACTCACACCTACATACAATTAAGAGTGTCCAGTCCACCTACTTCATGTCCTTGGAATATGTTCAGAAATCAGAATCAAAGAGTGGTAAAAGTTACCACATGAAATATCGGATCTTCTTTGGATGAAAGTGAGCGTAGATCTGGTTTCAATTTAAGGATATCCATTTAATTCTCTGGGTGGGCCATTATTCAAAATATCCAGAGGTAGTATAGGCAGTTACAGTGTTATCAAGATACTGAAATATATCTCTGTAAGGCATGATGTACTAGATAAGCTAATATCATTCAATCGTCTGTAGTATGTAAGTCAAGAATTATGTACATTAGTGCAGCAATGGAATTTGAATATGTCACCTCTGGTCAATGATAATTACGAAGCAATGGACAAGCAGAACATGTAGTTCTTCACACTATAAAATCTGGTAAGGAAGAATAACAGGTCTGAAAACTCAGACTTCTATCTTTCAGTTCTGGAATATATAACTGTGCTTTTGAAATCTGTCAGAATTTCACTAGGACAGCAGTAAATAGATGGACAACTTACAGCTAAACTATTTATTTGCTTTGTTTGTTGACCAGGTAAGTGTGGTGGTCCAAAGACCATATGCAGTCATGGCCCAGGTCCATTAAGTGCATGAATACCAAACTTTCAAATTTTACAGTAACAGCTTCACAATTGCTTAGATTATATACTGTGAAATGAATTCTACTATGCAGTTTTACAGATGCATAAATTATACTATATGATTTCAATATGCAATTTGTTTTAAATTATATCATAAGAATTAAAGAGTTGCAAGGTATGGCTAAAACAACAATTTAGAAAAAACAGTAGTTAAAGTCTTAGGAAAAGTTTCAGAAGAAACAGTGTCAACACGGATACAGGTCTGACTGAGCAATTAATCCTAAGCACAATGGCAAATCATAATGAGAGACCTTTATCCAGGCTAAGCTAATTTAACTAAAGTGATTCCATTCACCCATCTACACCCCCTTTTTCCCATTTTGCACTGCTTGTACTACTTTGGGATATCACTTCAACAGTGACAATCATACAGAGCCAAGGTTTTACACCGCTAGGTGGCTAGTCTTGCCATGGTAGTTCTCCCACACTACCCACACACATTCACTCCTATGGCCAATTTAAAGTATCCAGTCTACCCACTGCATGACTTTGAAATATGGGAGAAAACCAGAGCACCTGGAGGAAACCCATGCAAAAACAGGGAGGACATGCAGACTCCACACAGAAGGCACCCCAGCCAAGAACTGAACCAGGGAATCTCTTGCTGTGAGGTGAAAACACTATCCATGTGCCACCCAACTAAAGTGGTTATGCTAGTTAATAATGGTCTTTGAGAATCAAATAAATGTTCTTGAATTACTGAAAGATTGGCAGTGAAGATATAAATTCTTGAGTGACAGAGCCTCAAAGAGTCTCAATGAGTTATAAAAAAAGGGGACATAATTAGGCCGAATAATATGCATAAAAATAATGTACCTTCTTCAGTGCTTGGTCAAAATTAACAACCAAGATAGCACTGTGTGCATGGCCATGGTATGAAAAAAAAAAAAATATATATATATATATATATATATATATATATATATATAATATGAAGCAATTAAACAATGAGGTCTTGAACAAGTTTAGCTTTTCAGCTATCAGACTTATGAGCTGTTACCTCAAGATTGTAGCTAAACAAAGCACTACTACCTTCTCACCATAAAAATGCTCCTCAGAGTGTTTCTCAGGCTCACTGTCAAACTTTGGAAAGTACAGATGCTGTCCAAATTGATGCACATGGTAGCATGAGTCTACAGTCAGCTACTGCTCCAAACAGATGAGTATCAGCCCACTTTGAATCAATAATCAAGATCGAGAAGACTGACCAATATAATTCGGTGACTGTGCATAGTATATACAGACTTAGTGGGAACTATGAAGTGATTATTTAGCCCGACAGTTTCTTTAACTGCTTCATTTTCAGTGCATTATTCTGTATTACATGTCACACTTAGTGTAGCTGTAGTTATTCAGAATCATTATATTTAACTATAGCTGGGGCATCTTTCTTTTCATTATATCATAGTGAAAATTCCAGGTATTTCTTTAAGGATCATCTTAGTGGTGCTTCTAAGTGTCTAATCTTGTCTATTTGTATTTATATTCATAATTCCATAACCATGCTGTATACAAGTTATTGAAAAAAATTGAAGAAATATTAATTGTTCATATGCTATTTATCTTATCATAATTTCCATTTTTCACTCACGATTTCAATAACTAAGTGGCACAGACAGAATTGCTTAACCTCATTTGAAAGCTTACTGCCGGATGAACAAAATGTTGCTGACAGTATGTGTATAACTTGAGTTATTACTAAAATATTATAATTTATTTTCAAAACAATACAAACATTAAGATTTAAAGTGCTTTTTATAACTTAAAAAAATCATTTAAGACCTAGAATTGAGGATTAAGTAAGTATGACCTCTGTAAAAATTATTTTGTGCTGAACAGATTACCATTTACACTTAATTAGTAGTCCCTATGGGTCTAGAGATGTCATTATTTGTTTCAGCTCTGAGGACACAACTTGATTTGTCAAAAGGCTCAGGATGTAACTATTGGAAGTGGAGTACTATCATCAATATCTCCAATGGTGGGAATGAGTTAACCTAAAAAAAAACCTGTAACTTGTGTGAACACAGACATGTGTATATATATATATATATATATATATATATATATATATATATATATATATATATACACACACACACATACATATATATATATATATATATATATATATATATATCTATATATATCTATATATATATATATATATATATATATATATATATATATATATAGTTCCACTTTATAATCACAAAATACTAAAATCTTGAATTTCAGTATTTCACAACCATAAAGGCGAAACCTTCAAACATCGAACCTTCACAATCCTGAAACTATAAATCATGAACACACAGCATACACCACACCACACATAAACCACAACACTCACACTACAAAACAAATAAACACACAAAAACAAAACACCACACATCCACACACACACACCTACACTACACATAAGCAGGGGGCAAGCCCCCCTTGTTAGATATTATTAATATTAGTCTGAAATTAATTATGTTGTAAATATGCTGAAAGAAAAGGCTTGCTTAAATGCAGAAACAGAGTTTAATAATATGTGATCAGCAGTCATACTAAATGACCATGGCTTGGAAAAGGAATCTGCTGAATGGACATTTTTCCCTTACAGACTTAAAAACAGGATGTATGCAAGAGCAAAAATACAAAATCTGCTTTTAAAGAATGGACATTTTTCCCTTACAGACTTAAAAACAGGATGTATGCAACAGCAAAAATGCAAAATCTGCTTTTAAAGAACACTGACATGTTTTTCTGCATATAAAAGATGGACACAATATGTTTCCTAAAATAACAGGATGGACACAATATGTTTCCTAAAACAACAGGATATGTTTATGACACTGTGACAATGTGTTTTCTCAAAAATATGTTTTTCTGCATGGAAAACAGGATATGGCACAAGAACAGATGTTTTTATACACAGATCCAAATAGAATACAGAACAATGTGTTTCCTCAAAAATATGTTTTTCTACATGGACATCAGGACACTGTTACAGGATATTCACACTGTCAGGAAAAGCTGGTCTCTTACAAGACATTGTTAAACAAGGAAGCTTAGTATTGTTTCTACAGGATAAGCAATTCTCCAAAATAGAATACCAAGGACTAAAACTGTATATAAAGAGCTGTATAAATCCAGTTATGTTAGAGGTATGGTAGGGACTCATTTGTCCTAAGGTAAATGTTATATCTCTCACATCATCTGTACTATATGAGAAGTAAAGTTGGAACAGTACTTTTAAGCTGCAACGTGGTTCCGTTTGGTTTATTATAAAAAGTTATCGGTTACTGCTCTCTAAAGTTGATGCTGCAAAGTATATTGTCTCATCAGTGTATATTCTGCAAGTTTCTGTATGCAACAGACTGTGAATGCAAATATAACCAGACTTTGAATTTTAGCAGAATCCATCCAGCAAGACTGAGTGTATTAAGAACACTTCAAATCCATCACACCAAGCAGTAAGCAGCTCCATGTAATTTTTTCAATGGCAAGCTAGCCTGCATTTGAACCTACAATCTGCATTCAAACACAGGAGGAGTGATGGTAAGCCCTGCAGAGGGTCACTTCAGTTAAATTGCAGTAACTAACATTTGTACGTATGTGTAAATCCTAAACAGAAGTATTCCAGTTTATGCAGCTTGCAGTAGTAAAGTTTTTTAGACGTCTACAATCCAGAGTGAGACTAGTTCAAGAAATTCGCAGTGCCATAAATTCTTCAAGAAAAGGTGAATGTCCACTAGCACAGTAGTTCGCTGCCTGTTGTGCTTCACCAGCTTCTCAAGTGACTCTGAAAAATTTCTAGCCATCTGCAATAACAGCTTGATCACCTGTTTTCTTGCTAACTGGTAAGACTTTTTTCTGTGTCACATATTTAGTGTGGATGATGTTAAACAGAGTTTGTATATTCTTAAGAGAGTTTGTATATTCTTAAGACAGTTTCTATATTCATACATAGTTTGTGTATTCCTAGACTGTTTGTATATTACTAGACAGTATGGATATTATTTATAATTCATGCAGGAGTAAACCAAACTTTAGTAAATTGCAATGTTGGTATACACAGCACATTAGTAAATGTAAAACCTTATTAGGGCAGGTTGATAGTAAAGCATTATGCAAATGTATAATATTTGACTGGTATCTCAAAGAAAACCATGTGAAAAATGACAAATGTTTAGTGTGTGCTTCAACAAAAACTGCATTTTGTGTATTATGCCATAAAATAATATTGCATCATATTGCTAAAACAATAGACTGTAAAGACAGATCTGTTCATGATAAAGAATTAACTAAGGGTAAAGTGTTTCCATTACATTCTGATGTTGAACAGTTATGTCCTGTCACCACATGTGAGTCAAATCAGTTACTGATAGAACCCCTAGTACATTTTGTTACAAAGAAATGTAAACTTCTAAAAGACAGACACAATGAGTTCAGGAAGCTTAGACAAGTTATACACACATCTTTTCAAAAGTGCATAGGAGTTTCAAATTCAGCAGAACAGCTTACTAAAGAATGTCAGAAAGACCATGCAACATCACAGGAAATTCAACAGAAGTTGCAGGATAAAGGAAATAAATTAGCTGAACTGACAAAGACTGGGAACTTCCTGCATACACAGTTAATCTGTGCAAAAGAAATATATTTTATAATATGTTTATGTTTTGAAAATGGTTAAACATACATGGTAGGATGATAGGATCTGATGTCTGGACAAATCATTCTTAAATGTTTTACTTTCATTCAGTTAAAGCAAGACATCTATCAGTACTACAGTAAAGCAAAACATATGAATGCCATTTATTAGCATAGTCAAAAGGTAAACAAAACTGTTCTAGTGTATAAAATTAAATAAAAATAGATGAGTAAAAATTTAAAGTCACAAGACATGACATGCTTGTATAAAGATATACAGATATAAGACAGACATGCATGTGTGTTCTTTTCATCTAGAGTACATCTGTTACAATACACAAGAATAACAGGCAGACAACAGCAAATATAAATAATATAAATATAAATGTGTTGGTTAAACTAATATCTATTTTGTTTTTTACAATTTGTTTATAATTATATAGTAACACCAAACAGTTAAAGTTCTGAATTTTAAAAATAAATAAAATCACAGATGGTATTAGTCAAACAGTTTTGTAAAATTAATGGCAGGACAGTTAAATAGATAAATAAATAAAAAATACTGAAATCCATGTAAGATAATTGTAAAATAATGTCTATTTTATGTTGTATAAATGCATAGTTATGCAAATAACAATCACACTAAAGGAAAAATGCCAAAATAATTAATTATAGTTTATAGAGTATGAAATGTGAGCTCAGACCTTCCTAGACTGAATGAATAGTTACAGGAAATGCTGGAAAGATAAGATAAACAACAAGACTGGTTGCCAGACAAGTAGCTTGAGTTTTTCTAAAGCATCATTGTTATTAAAACATAATTGTTAAAATGTTTACAGGCAACATTATTTAGTAATTGTCATAAAATGCCACAATTGTGCATAGATGTCACTTATAATCTGTTTGCAAGTAAATGTTAAAAGGACAAAAAAAAAACCTCAGTTGCATCAAGTACAGCCAGCAAATGGGCTATAGTATATATACAGTTCAAATCAATTGTGCAGGAGGGTGTAAATACCTACTAGAGGTAATATACAGTGAAAGCTTTATTTAGTAACCTAATAAAATAAATGTATAGCCAAAGTGTTGGGCTGACATACATTCTATTCTCACAGCATAGAGCAGGTAAACAGTGCTGAAGTACTACAGGGGAGGGGTACTTTCTCAGTTTTCCACTGAAGTACTACAGGGGGAGGGGTACTTTCTCAGTTTTACAGTGACTGTATAAGGGGGAGGGGCACTTTCTCAGTTTTACGCTGACTGTATAAGCAGTACTGCACAAGGGTCTGAAATAAAGCTACAGAAAAATAAACAACAAGGGTCTGAAATAAAGCTATAGAAAAAATAAACAACAATGGTCTGAAATAAAGCTACTGAAAAAAATAAACAACAAGGGTCTGAAATAAAGCTACAGAAAAAATAAACAACAAGGGTCTAAAATAAAGCTAGAGGAAAAAATATCTCATTTCTTCTTGACAATACTCTTTTATGGGGGGAAAAACAGGTATTAGTGTATTAGAAATAGTGGTAAACTGGATTAAACCTGACAGGATAAGATATTTTACAAGTTGTTAATAGCTACCATAATGGTTATTATTGTATTGTTTAGAATTAAATTGTATTTACAACCAAAAACAGGTATTAGTGTATTAGAAATACTGGTAAACTGGATTAAACCTGACAGGATAAGATATTTTACAAGTTGTTAATAGCTATCATAATGGTTATTATTGTATTGTTTAGAATTAAATTGTATTTACAACCTGTTAAATTGTAAAGCTATACAAGAGATGGTTTAAAAAACAAGAGATGGCTTAAAATTGATTACAGCTATACAAGAGAGAGTAAAGACATGAAAAAAACTGAACAAGAATGGTCACTATTTCAATATGTTTTTGACAAAACAATGTTGGTATAAAAAAGAATGAATGTTTTAATTGCTGAGTATGTAGTTTAAAATAACAGGACATATGGATATGGTATCAATTCCACTAGATATTTCTAGAGACATAAACATTTTCCAAGATTTTGCTCAATATTAATGTTATTAAATTTGTAAAATTAGACTAAATGTACTTTACAATCTTTGTATATACAAATGTAGAAAATTTCAGTACAAATGATAGTCTTTCTATGTACAAATGCAGAAAAATTCAGTACAAATGAAATTAATGTCTAGTAATAAATATGTGTGAAAAAACATGTTTTAAAAAAATGGGTCCAGTATACCTAGTAAATTGAAATGCATAAATAGCAAACAGTCTGTGTAAATACATACTGTACAGGATACATCGTAATAAGTTCAAAAGTAATTTGTCAAGTTGTAATATCACTGGTTTTACCCCAGTAAAATAATTGCTTTCAAATATTTATTATCTAAGCCCAGTTCAGTATTTTACCAAGATGTTAATGGGCAGTTCAAAGACATGACCACAATGTTATGGTTAAAATGACATTGAAATTGTGTGTTTTCAGTAGTGTATAAATGCTTGCAGTAGCACATGGTTACTGTCTCTTATAGTTAATTCAACAGTTGCAAAGAGTTAATGAAACAGTTCTAAGTCATAAATTAAATTCTGTGATTGCAAAAGAATAAATTGATCATGTTAAAAAAAAATAACATTAAAGCAGACACAGCTCATAACTGACAAAATATTTTCACAGAATGGTCTGCAAAAGAAAAAGTTTGAAATACATTCAGTTTGGTAGTAATACTTAATATCATTGTATTAACTATGTAAAATTGCATTTTGACTTGTATCAAAAGAAGACTATAGGTTTGTTTCTTAATGTGTTTTCTATATAAAATGTTTTGAGTATGTTTAAAAACAGAGGGAATTGTTAGATATTATTAATATTAGTCTGAAATTAATTATGTTGTAAATGTGCTGAAAGAAAAGGCTTGCTTAAATGCAGAAACCGAGTTTAGTAATATGTGATCAGCAGTCATACTAAATGACCATGGCTTGGAAAAGGAATCTGCTGAATGGACATTTTTCCCTTACAGACTTAAAAACAGGATGTATGCAAGAGCAAAAATACAAAATCTGCTTTTAAAGAATGGACAATTTTCCCTTACAGACTTAAAAGCAGGATGTATGCAACAGCAAAAATGCAAAATCTGCTTTTAAAGAACACTGACATGTTTTTCTGCATATAAAAGATGGACACAATATGTTTCCTAAAATAACAGGATGGACACAATATGTTTCCTAAAACAACAGGATATGTTTATGACACTGTGACAATGTATTTTCTCAAAAATATGTTTTTCTGCATGGAAAACAGGATATGGCACAAGAACAGATGTTTTTATACACAGATCCAAATAGAATACAGAACAATGTGTTTCCTCAAAAATATGTTTTTCTACATGGACATCAGGAGACTGTTACAGGATATTCACACTGTCAGAAAAGCTGGTCTCTTACAAGACATTGTTAAACAAGGAAGCTTAGTATTGTTTCTACAGGATAAGCAATTCTGCAAAATAGAATACAAAGGACTAAAACTGTATATAAAGAGCTGTATAAATCCAGTTATGTTAGAGGTATGGTAGGGACTCATTTGTCCTAAGGTAAATGTTATATCTCTCACATCATCTGTACTATATGAGAAGTAAAGTTGGAACAGTACTTTTAAGCTGCAACGTGGTTCCGTTTGGTTTATTATAAAAAGTTATTGGTTACTGCTCTCTAAAGTTGATGCTGCAAAGTATATTGTCTCATCAGTGTATATTCTGCAAGTTTCTGTATGCAACAGACTGTGAATGCAAATATAACCAGACTTTGAATTTTAGCAGAATCCAGCCAGCAAGACTGAGTGTCTTAAGAACACTTCAAATCCATCACACCAAGCAGTAAGCAGCTCCATGTAATTTTTTCACCCCTGTACCCCCCCCCCTTACTTATATATACTAACTCCAAGATCTCACAAACAGTAAAAGGCAGTACACTCACACCCAGACATTCCACAGTCCCTCGTGCACACACACACACACACACACACACACACACACACACACACACACACACACACACACACACACACACACACATCACACATAGACAAACACCAACACATCCAACAATTGCACACTCATACGCTCACCTTCCTACCCTAACCCACACATACAGCTTACAAACAATCTCATATACTCTCAAACTCCCACCCAAAACCCTTACAAAACACTGGCATAACTTAGATTCCATGTAAATTCATACAATACGCTGAGCAAAATCCAAACCAAACAGCCCACGTCACATAACATAAGCTATAACCATGAATTTGAAATATTCGAATTCACGATTATGCACTTTCGACGTTTGAAAAATTTGCCTTTATGGTCACGAAATACTGAAATCCGCAGTTTCAGTATTTAGCAATTATGAAGGGGAACTATATATATATATATATATATATATATATATATATATATATATATATATGTGTGTGCATATGTATAAAATGATAAAAACATATAGATAATATATAGCTATAGATACATACAGATCAGTTCTTGTTTTGTAATTGGAGTCTGGAAATCACACTATCATTTCAACAGTGACCATCAGCTACAGCCAATGTTCACACCATTTGTTGGCTGACTTCTCAACAATTTTCCATGCCACACAGAGTATACAGCTCAGCAATCTCCTGCCTGGTGCCCTGCAGAGTTCTACAGCACCAGAGAGACAAAAGAGGGACTTTTGAGTGATTAAGTATCATTTTTCTGCATTTTCTTGTTGCCTTTAGCTAGTTCTACCTAAAACGCCGAATTTCTAGAGTTTCTGTGATTTAAAAAGCTTGTTTCAGCTACATATTGTACTTATTTAACTGCCTGCACTTTAACAAAGTTATTTTTGTGTTTAAATTACCTGTTTAACTGTTGTAGGCTACACACTCAAGTGTGATAGCCATTTCTGTGCATTTAAAGTTTTTTTTGATTGTATCTGCTTTATTTTCTGAAAAAAACAAAAAAAATACTTGTTTTCCCGCCTTTCTAAGCTAGTATAGTCCAGTTTTCAGGTTAGTGCGGAATTCAGGGCTGTGTTACAAGTTTCTGTTTGCCCATACCTTACTTGGATAGAAGGGAGTTTCTCTGTCCACTGTGAGAGAGGGAGCTTTGAGCAGCCTATCTGTCCCTGGAGGAGTGGTTTCAGCCCAGAAATTAGTAGTTTATTGGCCATTTTGGGCTAATTTATATCTCTTTCATTTCCCTGCTATAAAACCCGCATTTGCAAGGTTTTTGTGCTTGTATACAGATCAGCAAGCTCCTGTCTGGTGCCCTGCAGAGTTTTACAGCAGCAGAGAGACAAAAGAGAGACTTTGGAATAATTAAGTATAATGTTTCCGCATTTTCTTGCTGCCTTTAGCTAATTCCACCTAAAACACAGATTTTCTAGAGTTTCTGTGATTTAAAAAGCTTGTTTCAGCTACATATTGTACTTATTTTACTGCCTGCACTTTAACAAAGTCGTTTTTGTGTTTAAATTACCTGTTTAACTGTTGTAGGCTACACACTCAAGTGTGATAGCCAGTTCTGTGCATTTAAAGTGTTTTTTTGATTGTATCTGCTTTATTTTCTAAAAAAAAACAAAAAATATATACTTGTTTTCCCACCTTTCTAAGCTAGTATAGTCCAGTTTTTAGGTTAGTGCTGAATTCAGGGCTGTGTTACAAGTTTCTGTGTTTGCCCATACCTTACTTGGATAGAAGGAAGTTTCTCTGTTCACTGTGAGAGAGGGAGCTTTGAGCAGCCTATCTGTCCCTGGAGGAGTGATTTCAGCCCAGAAATTAGTAGTTTATTGGCCATTTTGGTCTCATTTCTATCTCTTTCATTTCCCTGATATATATCCCGCATTTGCTTGGTTTTGCGCACCGAGCAGCGCCAGTTAGCTAGGGTATAACTATTCCCAGCTTCACAAAGTCTACTCTTCAATTTTTCCCTTGGAACTAGACAAACTCTCAACTTAAGCATTCAAACCATTCACTTCTCATACCGGCACTTGCTCAAAACTCATAGCAAGCACTAATAAACCTTAGCACTAGACCCCCCTATACTGTAGAGAAGGACAAGGCTCTCTATTTGAAGTTACCAGCCAATCAGTAAAACAGTTCAATGTACCTATCCAGGCATGTCCAAAGGGCAGTTTCAGGTGTACTCACCAGTCCAGCTGGTGAATCTGGGCATTTTGAGGCAATGTTACATTTGTTTCATGTACACAGACAACCTTCTCCTCCTTCCACCAAATACTAATACATGCGAGAGATGCAATTATACAGCCAAACTGGAGCCTAAGTGCTCTCAACCCAAGACTGGAACAGGCAGTCAAGAGGAGAAGGGAATTATTTGCATCACACCACCAGTCTCACATAGACCTATGAAACCAACACCGGCAAAAAACACACATAAATACAAGAAAACATGCTTGGAGGCTGTAAATAAAAATCTGCATAAGCAACAGAGACCTCCAAAGCAGACATCCAAGCAACCTCCACCCCCCCCCAACACAAACCATGAAACACATACTTCACAAAACCAGTGTGCCACACAATCACAGCCCTTAAGGCAAAATAACATACCCAACACACTAGTAATAGATGACTCTATAGTCAGGCAAACTGACATCCCACTCACTAGGCTGAACAAGGAGAAGGTTACTGTTAGCTGCCTGTTGGGTGCCAGGATTCGCCACATAACACAAGCACTCAGGTCACTCCAGAACAAGTACAACTATGACTCTGTCATTGCCCATGTTGGTGTGAATGACCTGAGCCGTACCTCCATGGACTACATGAAAAGAGACATGGAGGAGCTCTCCGATCACGTAGCCCAGGCTGGTATGACCCTGACCCTGAGTAGCATCCTGCCCTCATCAAGAATGATACCATGGTATAGAGAAAAAATTATCAATTTCAACAATTGGCTAAGCTTCTGGTGTCATTCAAAGGGGATCCAGTGTCTGTCAGCCTGGGATAACATGCTCGACAAGTCACGCTGCTTCGCTAGAGATGGCTTGCATCTGTCACCCTTAGGCTTTTGAATACGGGCCAAGGCTCTTGCCACCCCCATAGTGCCTTTTTTAGGCAAAGCTCAAAAGACAAACCCACCACCATAAATAGCACAAGTAACAAAAAACTGAGGGTAACGCTACTCAATGCCAGAAGTCTAAACTTCAAAATGCATGCACACAAGGCACGCCTCAGTATGGAGAAAATCGATATATGTGCAGTAACAGAAAACTGGTTTAAGGCTCCAGAGAGCACCCCAGCGCTACCAGGCTACAACTCATACCATACATTTTGACCACAAAATGCAGACCGAAATACAAAAGGCGGGAGAGTATCCATATTCATCAAGTATAGCCACACCTCCAGGATAGTGGCACAGCACGATGCTTCAGAGATCATCCATATGCAACTAACAATGGGCAAAACTGCTATTCAAATTATAGCTTGCTACAGATCACCCACCATGTCCCAGGACCCCCACTCCACATTCCTGGAAACACTGGGAACCATAAAGGACCTACCAAACACCCTGATATTGGGTGATTTCAATTACCCAAACATTAACTGGGAGAACTACTCAAGTACAAACTCCCATGCTCAACATTTCCTAAAATTTATAAACTCAAATGCCCTGGATCAACTGGTCAACACCCCTACCAGAGGTGACAACATATTGGACCTGGTCATCACCAACATGGGTGACCAGTGTTCCACACCGGAGGTCAACCCCTCGCTGGTTAGATCTGACCATAAACTAATCACTTTGAATATCCACATTCCACCACCACCCCCGGTTAAAGAAACCACTGTGAAAAACATTTCCAAAGCAAACTTCACGTTACTTAAGACCGAGGTAGGAAGTTTCAAAGCCCCTATGCTAAAGGATAATGCTGTCCAAGCTGAAAATTCCATTACTAATGCACACTATGGGCACCTACAAGAATGCATGGATCGTGCTATCCCAAACAAAATCAAGACTCACTCTTCCAAGAGAAGGAAACTAGTCTGGTGGACCCCTGCCATAATCAAGCTATACAACAGAAGGAGGAAACTAGTACAAAAAAAGAGTAAAATCCCAAGAAGGGAATACATCCCTGATCAGTATCAGCAAGAAACTACATTCCCTCATAAAATCATCCAAGGCTAGCTTTGAAAGAAAAATTGACATGGACTCCAAAGATAACCACAAGGCATTCTTTAGCTATGTCAAGAATCTAAGTGGCAATTCTCAGATCTGCTTGGAGTTAGTGCAGAATGACACAAAATACACTGAACCGACCGATAAAGCCAACATCCTGGCAGACAGGTTCAGTGCAAACTTCACCCCCCTCTCACCCCCAAAAAGGCCCATAACCATACCAGAAGAATGTAGTACCCCTGAAATCACAGATGCTCAGGTTAAAACAGCCCTCTCCAAAGCCAAAAACACAGCATCAGTGGGACCTGATGGTGTCCCAGGCTGCGTCCTACATGAGCTCAAAGATGAACTAACCCCTTACCTAAACACACTGTTTAAACTCAGCCTCTCCACAGGCTACATGCCCACAGAGTGATGCACAGCAACAGTTATTCCACTCCACAAAGGTGGAGCCACAAAGGACCCTGGGAACTATCGCCCTATAAGCCTGACTAGCTTGGTTTGCAAAGCTATGGAGCACATCATCATGGATCTCATTAACAGAGACATTGGAAACCTCCAAACACTGGACCCTACCCAGTTCGGCTTTAAGGGCAGATCATGCCTCCTAAACCTGATGAACTTCTTTGAGACAGTTACCAAGGCTATAGACAAGGGAAAGGTGGTCCACACAGCCTACCTAGATGTTGCAAAGGCCATCGACACCATTCCCCACTCAGGTATTATAGACAAGCTCACTAACCTGAACAGAAACCCCTACGTCACGAGATGGGTTGCCAACTGGTTCAAGGACAGAACCCACATGGTAAGAGTTGCAGGAGCTAGGTCTGACTCTAATCCAGTTATAAGTGGCATTCCCCAGGGCTCAGTCCTAGGACCCCTCCTGTTCAGCATATACTTCTCAGAGGTACAGGCAAGCACAGGAGGATTATGGCTGACCAAGTTCACAGATGACTGCAAACTAGGGGCTATAATTGACTCTCCAGCTGACACAGACATCCTCCAAAAGAGTCTCACTGAGACAGATACCTTGTGTCAAAACCATGGCCTCAAGCTAAATGCCAAAAAGTGCATAGTCATCCCCTTTGGAAAAAACAAAGTACCCACAACCTACCACATAGGTGGTAGCCCCCTAAATACGAAAGACATAATAAAGGATCTGGGGACCCAAGTTGATAGGAACCTCTCCTTTGATAATCACATTGCCAAAGTGGTTAGAAAATCCTTCTATGTGGCCCACCTAATCACAAAAGGGTTTGCATCCAGATCGAAAGAGGTCATTGGGCCCCTCTATGCATCACTCATCAGACCCATCATAGATTACAATGCCCCATTTGGGATGTACCTTACAAGACACCTGCAAAATCTAGAAAGACCACAGAAGTACCTCACCAAGAGGATCACTGGCCTCAAGCAGATGCCCTATGCAGCTTGACTGAAGAAACTCTAGCTGTACTCGCTTGCATACTGCCTACTCAGAGGTGATCTCTGCCTGACATACAAGGCCATGTCCAACCCAGAATTGATGAACATGCTCCACCTAAAGAAAACCATATCCCCTCGAGCCACACACTCCAGGGATCTAAACCTAACCACAACAATAAATAGAACATGCTTGAGGGATAGATTCCTATCCCAGAGATTTCCCATGCTCTGGAACAAGATTCCAATCTACATTAGGCAGAGCTCCTCGCTAACCCTCTTCACGAGAAACCTTGATGAGTGGATGGGAAACAGAAAGTTTACCCCAGGGATCACTTCAATGGCTCTGCTGGACAGAGGCACAGGGAACTAATCTAAGGGGGCGGCGAAAGCCAACACATTCTGGCTAGGCTTATAAATGCATTCGGACAGATAGCCTAGTACCTACCTATGAACACACACACACACATATTGTATGTTACATACACATTTTCTGAACATTCCTTGTATTAATTTATGCTGTGCACCTTTTATAGCATCTTGAGCAAATGTAGAATGCAGCTGATGGTCCTTCCTTCTGTGAGTACTGTGCTCACTGCTTGAGTGATGCATGCTGGTGCTCATTTTTAGATATCTCTACTGTAGATGATTTGGCATTTAATTGACTGCATTTCTTCCTGTTAATGCAAACCTGACTTTATGGGTCAGCATGTGCCTTGGTGACCATGTGTAAAATTAAGCACACCCAACACTGTTGAAATGCATACTATATGATGGGAACATGTTAATTCTGGCATACTGTAAATATTCAGAAAATTACATGCTGATCCACACATGTCAAAAATGGTTAGTAACTGTAATATTCTGAATGCTGATTACTGGGACACATATGCTGTATCTTCTGTAGGCTAATGAGAAGTTTCTATGGGAAAGGTGCAAACAGACGCAGTGACCTTGCACTCACGGCAGGAGGGAACCTCATTGTATTCTAGGGACCAGGTCTGTATCATATCATCAAATGGACACATTGTTGAACAGCATTTCATCAGCAATGTAGTCCACTGAACTCCCCCATGTGGGGGGGGGGGAGCTGCGCTCCTCCACACCCCGCGCTAATTATATATACCAACTCCAAGATTGCACTACAGTGGGGAAAAGGGCAAATTTTCTGATCCCTACCGTAATGTGCTCTCAGTCAGAATGGTTCGACAGACTGCATTGTCAAAGAAATGCCATTCAACAATGTGGCCATTCAATGATATGATGTAGACCCCAAGGTATCATGCTGTCAGGCTATGTGATGATTGCCTGTCTCTGCACCGTTTACTATTAGCCAAAGTTAGTCAACCATCCAACCCCTGAAACAACATCTTTTTCATGCCCATTTCCCCTTTCTAATATGCATAACAACAGGATTAATGTTTTCCAGTTCCCCATATCTTTTGCAAAAAAATCTACTAAATGTGGGTAATCTACTTCTGTTTTGGACAGATACACATACTGTGCAGAAATATAAAAGCCAATGTCAGTTTACAGCAATCCACGATAAAGTCACGTGTCATAGTACTTCTCAACCTCTTCGCACAAGAAATCTGCACAAAGGCAACAATAATGGGGAGAGGAAAGACCCAAAAATAGAGACGTTTTAAATATTGCACTTAGAAAGTTGCTGCAATAATAGCTTCAGCACTGGGATGCATTTTCTGAAGGATATCAAGCCTGAAAGTCAAATGTCTGTCATTATTTAGTGATTGCAATCTTTGGTAGCATTCCAGAAAATCACAAATTTTATGAGGAGCAGGCCAAAATTTATGAGGTATAAATCTGGGCATTCTGTAAAAATCTCAACAGTTGAGAGTTATGGGATGGGTAATGAGCTACCTATATTTGACCCCCTTTTTAAGTATGGAATACTGTACAGGGTGTACTGCCAGATCGAAATAATCAGTAGAGCAATTCTTCTCCACTTCATTTGTTTAGTAAAGTAAAAACACTTAGGAAAATAAGGGCAGGTGAAGTGCAACTAACTGCAGCCATGCATAGCGGAGCAGTTTCTTTCAGGGAAATGTTTCTGTAGTCTTCTTCTTCTTTGTTTCTTTCTTTCTCATTTTCAGACAAGACTCACAGCTATGAAAGAGAAACATTGACTAGATGGCAAAAGTAAGACTGATTTGCTCAGATGAGATGACAAGTCTTCCCAAACTGAGCAAGATAGATGGAAGCTGATTTATGCATTTCTGAGTTAAGTCTGGATTATTTATTAAATCAGGGAAATATATAAATTGACTTTGACAGAGCACTTTTCTACCTTAACCACATACGACCCATAGAAAGAAAAGATAATGTTGTGAAAGTGGTACTAGTTACTGACCTTCTAATGTTAATTCCATTGATGCTTCAATAAGCTGCTAATTGTTAGCACAAAAAAGCATAGCAAACAGCCAACAGTTCAAGCTGCACTGATTTCAGTCCCACTGAACAGCTGCATGTATAAAGGTTGGGTAACAATAAAGGGTTTAAATTAGTGTATGGTGAGAAGATGGCATCTGACAGAGCTACATCTGACACACAAGGTTTAGAAATGTTTTCTCGGTCTCATCTCCCATTAAGTACATACTGAACTTTGTGATGACCTCAACCTATTCTTCATTGTGTGAGCTATTAACCAATGGCATGCAAAACAGACTGTTGTATCAGGTCAAAATAATAAGCCCAAAACAGAAGTTTCTTCATTGCATGTATTAGTGTGGATGGGACAGACTTGCTTACTAACAGCTGGGATGTCAAGACTGCCAAAATGCTTGCATAATGTGCACAGTCTCCCGGTGATCTTCTTCTTTCGACTGCTCCCATTAGGAGTCGCCACAGTGGATCATCTGTTTCCATTTCTTCCTGTCCTGTGCATCTTGCTCTGTCACACCAACCACCTGCATGTCCTCTCTCACCACATACATAAACCTTATCTTAGGCCTTCCTCTTTTCCTGTTACCTGGCAGCTTCATCCTTAGCATCTTTTTCCCAATATACTCTGCATCCCTCCTCAACACATGTCCAAACCAACGTAATCTTGTTTCTCTGGCTTTGTCTCCAAACCTTCCAACCTATGCTGACCCTCTAATATACTTATTCCTAATCCTGTCCATCCTCGTCACACCCAGTACAAATCTTAACATCTTTAACTCTGCCACGTCAGCTCTGACTCCTGTCTTTTTGTCAATGTCACTGTTTCCAACCCATATAACATAGCTGGTCTCACTACTCTCTTGTAGACCTTCCCTTTCACACTTACTGGTACTCGTCTGTCACAAATCACTCCTGACATTCTTCTCCACCCACTCCATCCCACCTGTACTCTTTTCACCTCTCTTCCACACTCACCATTACTCTGAACTGTTGATCCCAAGTATTTAAACTCATCCACCTTCACCACCTCTACTCCCTGCATCCTCACCATTCCTCTATCCTCCCTCTCATTCACACACACATATATTCTGTCTTAGTCCTTCTGACCTTCATTCCTCTTCTCTCTAGAGAATATCTCCACCTCTCCAGGGTCTCCACCTGCTCCCTACTCTCACTACAGACCACATCATCTGCAAGCATCATAGTCCACGGGGACTCCTGTCTGATCTTGTCTGTCAACCTGTCCATCACCACTGCAAATAGGAAAGGACTCAGAGCTGATCCTTGCTGTAATCCCACCTCCACCTTAAACGCATCCGTCACACCCATCGCAGACCTCACCGCTGTCACTCTACCTTCGTACATATCCTGTACCACTATTACATACTTCTCTGACACTCCCGACTTCCTCATACAATACCACAACTCCTCTCTAGGCACCCTGTCATATGCTTTCTCTAAGTCCACAAAGACACAATGCAACTCCTTCTGACCTTCTCTGCACTTCTCCATCAACACTCTCAGAGCAAACATCGCATCTGTAGTGCTCTTTCCTGGCATTAAACTATACTGCTGATCAGGGGCGGCCCATGCTATTGGACTGCCAGACTGCAGCCCCCTCAACTTCAAACTAACAAAAGAAAAAAAATATTTAAAAAGTTTGCGCATGCGCACTAGTCCAGACTGCTGCTGAGACAGTCTGGAGCATGAGCAGATTGTCTCAGCAGCAGTCCTGATTGAGACACATGAACAGGAGTGCTCCCACAAGTCTATGCAGTTTTAAACTGCATAGACTGCCTGGGAACAAGCATTGGGGTCAGACTGCAAGGTCAGCGGTCAGGATTGGCTTGCTGCAGGGGAAGATCTCACAATGGGCAAGGTCAGATTTGTGCGGGATATTTCAGCTGCACTTGTCGGGGGTTTTGTGGATTTACAGACAGGGACCTGGATTTAATGGTGGCTTTACAGACAGGGACCTGGATTTAATGGTGGCTTTGCAGACAGGGATGTACTACAGGGACTGTGTGTGTGTGTGTGTGTGTGTGTGTGTGTGTGTGTGTGTGTGTGTGTGTGTGTGTGTGTGTGTGTGTGTCTGTGTGTGTGTATGCCCCTGGTGCAATATACTGGTGGTTAGGCTCATGGTGGTGTGGTAGGGAATACCTCAGGCTTGAACCCTGTACCTTGTATGCAGGTGTTAAAGACCTGAATTCCCTACCCACCACCATTTGTAAAAAAAAATTGCAGCTTTTTGCCTCATATTTGATCTGATCTGTTCCTCATAATATCTGTGGTTTACAAATGTTGCAATGCTTAATATTTGATGGTGCAGTGGTAGCACTGTTGCCTCACAGCTGCAGGTTCCCAGGTTTGCTTCTTGTCTGGGGTGCCTTCTTTGTGGGGGGGGGTCTGTATCTTCTCCCTGTGTTTGTGTGGGTTTGCTTTTGTGTCCTCCCATGTTACAAAGACATGTCTGCATTATTTCTTCCTGGGCCTCTGCTGAAATTTTTTTTGTTCCAAGTCAGACTGTCCTGATTAACAAATGTTAAATAAAATTGACAGGCATTTGAATTTCAGACTTCAGGTTTCTGAATGTTTAGTTCCTTACATATTTGATGGTGCAGTGGCAGTATTGTTGCCTCACAGCTATAGGTTTTCTGGTTTGATTCTTGGCTGGGGTGCCTTCTGTGTGGAGTCTGCATCTTATCCCTGTGTTTGTGTGGATTTGCTCTGGTGTCCTGCCATTTTACAAAGACATGTGTCTACAGTATTTCTCCCTGGGCCGCTGCTGAAAATTGTTTTTGTTCAGTCAGAAGTAAAATTGACAGGCATTTGAATTTCAGACTTCATATTTTTCAGAAAATACATAGTAAAACAGTGTTTTATTTTAGCAATAAATATATAGTAACGCAACCTTTTATTATAGCAATTTTTTAAGTTTATAAGATGGCTATTTGAAATTTGTCCTTATTTTTGGGACTGTAATACCCTGTTAGTGGCTTTGTCCAGGTTTGTTGTGCTAAGGTTGACAGCTATGGCAAGAATTGAATTCACTGAATATGTTTGAGGGCTGTATTCCCTCATTACTGGGTTTGTCCAGGTGTTTTGTGCTAAGAGGTTGACAGCTATGGTGAGAACTGAATTCATTAAATGATAGCCATTTAAGTTTCAGTCTTCCTCTCTTTCACAAAGCAGCTGATTTGGTGTAGTGGTATGTTGCTCTTGACTGTTTTGCACAGGGACCTTGGCAGTAAAATGTACGGTGGTAACACAGCATTTTTCGTTCACAAAGCAGGTGATTTGGCATAGTGGTATGTTATTCTGACTCTTGCACAGGGACCTTGGCAGTAAAATGTATGGTGGTAACACAGCATTTTATTCTAGCAGCTTTCCAAGATTATACAAGCAATGTTTAATGTGTCCCTGGTTTTTGCCCTTTTGACCCACCCCAATAAATTTGGCTTTTTCCAGACGTCTTGTGCTGCGAAGTTGAGATGCAGTTGAGTATTGAGTAGATTTTACAAGGAGCTGAGAGCTGCAGGGGAAGAGAAGTTTAGTGCTGATTATGCTAAGTCAGCTCACATTGCTAATAGCACAAAAGGTTGTGTACTTGCTTTTGATGCAGAAGGTTGTTGGTTCTACTCCCATAAGGGGTGAATGCTGCTGTACTGAAAATTAAGATACTAACTATGAGCCTGTTATCAGTTTGCCATCCATTTCCTATTGCAATATTACTAGCTTATTTTTAATGTAATTTAGGCAATTTATTCCTCAGGGGCATCAGACACTTTATTTTTCGATGAAACCATGAAATATAAAGGTGATTGCTAGCACCAACCTCTTCATTACATATTTATTTAACGTGGAATTATTTAGATGACTTTTTTACTACTTCAGAGATTGTGCATATTTACTGATAATGGTGGACTGTAGAATTGTGCATATTTACTGATAATAGTGGACTGTAGAAGTTTGAGTAGACTTTTATGATGGAAATGTTCTGAATTGGACAGTTTTGTTTCATTGTTTACTGGAAAAATGTTCAAAGCAATAGGAAGGTGTATCAAAGAGCACATGTATGTTTCATATGGAAGGGGCCTATGATTTGAAAACAGCCCAGAATTAATTTTTATCTGCCACGGGTAAAATGTATTTTCTTTGAATGTTGGTTTTAATGTTGTTTCAATGAATGTGAGTTTCAAGGGCAGAGAAGTTTTAATGCCAAGTTTGTTTAGCAGATGTCTTAGTGTTTGTGCTGTAAAATGCAAAATAAAACTTTCAAATGAAGTTCAAATCATCATAGAAGTAAATCAGTATGCACATTAGTGTTTATGGTAATTGGAGTGAAATAGCAAAGTAATGGATCATTGGAATGGCTGCAGGGAGGCTCCATTCGACCATGGTTTTGTGAGGGGGAAGAGCGGCAAACTTAGACAGCCCCAGCTGAACTATACCTCCCAACTGTCCAGATGTTCAAAGAATGAATAGATTTTTTGCTTCTTATTTTTGTTTTTTTCCTCATAAAATTTGTGGTTTTCTGGCAAATCATTTAGGAATTAAGTCACTAAATAATGACACACTAGTTTCAGACTTCATAACCTTCAGAAAAATGCATGCTAAAGTAAGACTTGTTCTATCAACTGTCCCAGTTTATAGAAGAGCAATTTTAGTACTGTTTATATGTTCCCCCAATATATTTGGCCTTGTCCAGATTTATGTCCCAGTTTATAGAAGAGCAATTTTTAGTACTGTTTATATGTTCCCCCAATATATTTGGCTCCAGATTTATTGCATTAACAGGTTGAGAGGTACATGCAAATAAATTGCTTTATAGAATTAGGCATAGCCAAACCTCTGAACTGTCCCTGATTTTGACTCAAAATGTTGCTCTTCCCCTAATGATCCCTCCGCAAAATAGCAATTTTGGAAGAAAACATGGAGGGTTTATAATTAAGAAATAACTGTAATAATCAGATTACTTTTATTTCAGAAATGCATGTAGATATTTTATTTTGTCAGCTGCTCAAGTTAGCAGTACTAATATTAAAGTGTCCCTTCTTTGACAGGTTCCCAAGCTGTATTGTGTTGCTATTTTATATTTTTACATCACATTTTTGGTCCATTGTTCATAAAATGGTGTTTTTATGGCAAATTAGTGACAAATAATTAAAGACTGAAGTTAGAAAATAATGACAGACATTTGAGTTTCAGATTTCATACCATTCAGAAAATTCATACTAATGCAAGACCTCTATTAGCTTTCTAAGTTTATAAGAGCAATATTTTAAAAATTGTCCTTATTTTTGGGCCTTTGTCCCATTTCTTTGTATGGCTTTGTCCAGATTTCTTGCTCTGAGGTTGAGAGGTATGACAACTGTGTCAGGGCCATCACAAGTCAGCCAGAGACATTTCAAACTGTGACATACTTGTTACACCCCACTTCCCCATGTAGTGACTCTGGATGTGTCGAAGCAAGGCAAGGAGTAGTTATGCAGTGTAAATTTGCAGAGAATCCCACCCATCCAAGGTAGACACAAGTACTAGAGTGGCTTTTCATCTGTCCTTGATTTTTACAGAATGGTCTGGTTTCTGTCATATTTTTTGTACTGTTGATTTATGCTTATTACTCAAAGTGCCTGTTGCTCTGTATTTAAGTAGCAATACTTTAATGACCATCAGATAAGCTTGGCTGAGATTGCAAGATGCAAGTAAGCTTTAATAAGCATACTGTTAAAGAATTGCCAACATTGAAAGCCTTTCTGTTGCCATGTAGAGAATACTTAACTAGATAATGTATAAGCCTTGGGTACAGAAATGCTTATGCCAGTATTTGTAATAAAGGACAGAATTACATTATTTTAAGAGTCTCATTACACTTGGAGACTTCCAGTCATCTCTGCAGGCTTTACCCATAAACCGAATGCCAATCGAGTGGTCCATAACCTGTACAGTAATCCTTTTAAGCAATGTATCTTGAGCTTATTTCTTGTTTGCTTTTCATTTTTTACTTTGATCATGTTTTCCCCATGAAACAAGTAGATGTCAGGCAGCAGGTCTTTTTTTGGATAAGGAACATTTTTACAAGTGGGGGCATCAGAGATTTCTACTTTCAGCATGTTACTTGTTACTTTAATAAAGCTGAATATAAATTATAATTAGAACTGCAGTGCAAGAAGTGGTTTGAGTTGAGTGCTGCTTGTTTTTCTTATGCTTGATTTTGACTGGCATTCCATTAATGTATTTTAAAAAAAGTAATTTGTTTTTTCATGCCTCACAACCTTTTTTGTTTCCATCTAGATATTAAGCTGTCATGCAGCCAATGCATTGAAATATTTTTATTCTTCTACACTTCATTTTGTCTTGATTGGACTCTCATAATGACTGTTTGGCACCCAGTGCAGTATATTTAGTTTTTGTGGTTTGCTACTACAGGTGTGTGTGTTTGTGAGTGTGTGTGTGTGTGGTAGGGAATACCTCAGGCTTGAACCCTGTACCTTGTATGCAGGTGTTAAAGACCTGAATTCCCTACCCACCACCATTTGTAAAATAAAAAATTGCAGATTTTTGCCTCATGTTTGATCTGATCTGTTCCTCATAATATCGGTGGTTTGTAAATGTTGCAATGCTTGATATTTGATGGTGCAGTGGTAGCATTGTTGCCTCACAGCTGCAGGTTTTCAGGTTTGCTTCTTGGCTGGGGTGCCTTCTTTGTGGGGTCTTTATCTTCTCCCTGTGTTTGTGTGGGTTTGCTTTTGCATCCTCCCATGTTACAAAGACATGTCTGCATTATTTCTTCCTGGGCCTCTGCTGAAATTTCTTTTTTGTTCCAAGTCAGACTGTCCTGATTAACAAATGTTAAATAAAATTGACAGGCATTTGAATTTCAGACTTCATGTTTCTGAATGTTTAAGTCCTTGCATATTTGATGGTGCAGTGCTAGTATTGTTGCCTCACAGCTATAGGTTTTCTGGTTTGATTCTTGGCTGGGGTGCCTTCTGTGTCTGCATCTCCTCCCTGTATTTGTGTGGATTTGCTCTGGTGCCCTGTCATTTTACAAAGACATGTATGCAGTACTTCTCCCTGGGTCACTGCCGAAAATTGTTTTTATTCTCTCAGCAGTAAAATTGACAGGCATTTGAATTTCAGACTTCATGTTCTTCTGAAAATACATAGTAACACAACCGTAACACAACCTTTTATTCTAGCAATTTTCTAAGTTTATAAGATGAATATTTGAAATTTGTCCCTATTTTTGGGACTGTATTCCCCCATTATTGGCTTCGTCCAGGTTTTAAGGTTGACAGCTATGGCAAGAACTGAATTCACTGAATGTTTGAGGGCTGTATTCCCTCCTTACTGGGTTTGTCCAGGTGTTTTGTACTAAGAGGTTGACAGCTATGGTGAGAACTGAATTCACTAAATGATAGCCATTTAAGTTTCAGTCTTCCTCTTTTACAAAGCAGCTGATTTGGCATAGTGGTATGTTGCTCTGACTGTTTTGCACAGGGAGCTTGGCAGTAAAATGTATGGTTCTAGCAACTTTCCAAGATTATACAAGCAATGTTTGTGTCCCTGGTTTTTGGGCTTTTGACCCCCCCCCAATACATTTTGGCTTTTTCCAGTTTTCTTGTGCTGCAAAGTTGAGTATTGAGTAGATTTTACAAGAAGCTGAGAGCTGCAGGGGAACAGAAGTTTAGTGTTGCTTAAGTGAAGTTGGTTTGCCTTGTTAAGAGCATAACAGGTTGTGTACTTGCCTTTGATGCAGAAGGCTGTGGGTTCTACTCCCACAAGGGGTGGATGCTGCCGTACTGAGAATGTTCTCCTTGGTGAAGATACTAACTATGAGTCCGTTATCAGTTTGCCATCCATTTCCTCTTGCAATATTACTAGCTTATCATTTTTTTAATGTAATATAGGCAATTTATTCCTGAGGGGCAACAGACACTTTATTTTTCGATGAAACCATGAAATATAAAGGTGTTTGCTAGCAGCAACCTCTTTATTAGTTACAGATTTCTTTAATGTAGAATTATTTAGATGACTTTTACTTCTTCAGAGATAGTGCATATTTACTGATAATGGACTGTAGAATTGTGCATATTTACTAATAATGGTGGACTGTAGAATTGTGCATATTTACTGATAATGGTGGACTGTGGAAGTCTGAGTAGACTTTTATGATAAATGTTCTGAACTGGGCAGTTTTGTCATTATGGGTGCATGCATTTTGTTTCATTGCTTACTGGAAAAATGTTCAAAACAAATTTAAAACACCCTCTAACAACTGTAATATATTGTACAAGGAATATAATTTAGTACAATGAGGAAGGTGTATAAAAGAGCACACGTATGTTTCATATGCAAGGGGCCTATGATTTGAAACAGCACACAATTAATCTTTATCTGCCACTGGCAAAATGTATTTTCTTTGAATGTGGATTTCAATGCTGTTTCAATGAATGTGAGTTTCAAGGGCAGAGAAGTTTTAATGCTAAGTTTTCATTGTGAGACTGCATTGCTTTGTTTAGTAGATGTCTTAGTGTTTGTGCTGTAAAATACAAAATAAAACTTTCAAATGAAGTCCAACTCATCATAGAAGTAAAGCAGTATGCACATTAGTGTTTATGGTAAATGGAGTGAAATAGCCAAGTAATGGTTCATTGGAATGGCTGCAGAGGCTCCATTCAACCATGATTTTGTCAGGGGGGAATGGCAGCAAACTCAGACAGGCCCAGCTGAACTATACCTCCCAACTGTCCAGATTTTCAAAGAATGAATAGATTTTTGCTTCTTATTTTTGGTTTGTTCTTCATAAAATTTGTAGTTTTCTGGCAAATAATTTAGAAATTAAGTCACTAAATAATGATACACTGAGTTTCAGACTTCATAACCTTCAGAAAAATGCATGTTAAAGTAAGAACTGTTATTCTATCAACTGTCTCAATTTATACAAGAGCAATTTTTAGTACAGTTTATATTTTCCCCCAATATATTTGGCCTTGTTCAGATTTACTGCATTAACAGGTTGAGAGGTACATGCAAATAAATTGCTTTATAGAATTAGGCATAGCCAACCTCTCAACTGTCCCCGATTTTGGCAAAAAAATGTTGCGCTTCCCCCTAATAATCCCTCCGCAAAATAGCAATTTTGGAAGAAAACATGGAGGGTTTACAATTAAGAAATAACTGTAATAATCAAAGTTATAGATTACTTGAAATGCATGTAGATTATTTTATTTTGTCAGCTGCTCAAGTTAGCAGTACTAATATTAAAGTGTCCCTTCTTTGACAGGTTCCCAGCTGTATTGTGTGGCTATTTTATATTTTTGCATCACATTTGGTCCATTTTTCATAAAATTGTGTTTTTTTGGCAAATTAGTGACAAATCACTAAAGACTGAAGTTAGAAAATAATGACAGACATTTGAGTTTCAGATTTTATACCCTTCAGAAAAGTCATACTAATGCAAGACCTATTCTATTATCTTTCTAAGTTTATTAGAGCAATATTTAAAAATTGTCCTTATTTTTGGGCATTTGTCCCACTTCTGTGTATGGCTTTGCCTAGATTTCTTGCTCTGATGTTGAGAGGTATGACAAATGTGTCAGGGCCATCACAGTCAGCCAGAGGCATTTCAAATTGTGACATACTTGTTGCACCCCACTCCACCATGTAGTGACTCTGGATGTGTTCAAGCAAGGCAAGGAGTAGTTATGCAGTGTAAATGTGCAGTGTGTCCCCCCATCCAAGGTAGACACAAGTACTACAGTGGCTTTTCATCTGTCCTTGATTTTGCAGAAAGGTCTGGTTTCTGTCATATTTTTGTACTGTTGATTTATGCTTATTACTCAAAGTGCCTGTTGCTTTATGTTTAAGTAGCAATGCTTTAATGACCATAAGGTAAGCTTGTCTGAGATCGTAAGATGCAAGTAAGCTTTAATAAGCATACTGTTAAAGAATTGCCAACATTGAAAGCCTTTCTGCTGTTGCCATGCAGAGAATACTTGACTAGATAATGTATAAGCCTTGGGTATTAAAGGACAGGATTCCATTATTTTAAAAAGCTCATTACACTTGTTGGAGACTTCCAGTCATCTCTACAGACTTTACCCGTAAACTAAACAGCATGCCAATCATGTGTGGTCCATAACCTGTACAGTAATCCTTTAAGCAATGTATCTTGAGCTTGTTTCTTGTTTGCTTTTCATTTTTTACTTACATGTTTTCCCATGAAACAAGTAGATAGTTGTCAGGCAGCAGGTCTTTTTTGGATAAGAAACATTTTTACAAGTGGGGGCATCACAGAGATTTCTACTTTCAGCATGTTACTTGGTACTTTAATAAAGCTGAATATAAACTAGAATGCGAGGCACAGTGTAACGAACACTAATAAATAATACAAACACTGTGGCAAGGACCTTGCCACAGTGTTTGTATCGTTTTTTAAAGCTGAATATAAATTATAATTAGAACTGCAGTGCAAGGAGAAGTGGTTTGAGTTGAGTGCTTCTGGTTTTTCTTGTACTTGATTTTGACTGGCATTCCAGTAATGTATTTAAAAAGTAATTTATTTTTTCATGCCTCACATCCTTTTGTTTCCATCTAGATATTAAGTAAGCTGTCATGCAGCCAATGCATTGAAATATTTTTATTCTTCTACACTTATTTTTGTCTTGATTGGACTCTCATAATGATGGCTTGCCACCCAGGGCAGTGTATTTAATTAAAGTTATTTTTTGTGGTTTTTGAGCATAGCTCCTCCCCTTTCTAGTTGGCCACACGCCTCCCCCTTGACCCCACCCATTCAGCTGTCTCCTGCAGCCCCCCTTTGATTTGAAGTCACCAGCTACCACTGCTGCTGATCACTAATCATCATCTCTCTTCTTAACCTAGCTTTCACTACTCTTTCCCATAACTTCATGCTATGACTGATTAATTTAATCCCTCTGTAGTTACTACAGCTCTGCACATCACCCTTATTCTTAAAAATCGATACCAAAACACTTTTTCTCTATTCCTCAGGCATCCTCTCACTTTCCAAGATTTCATTAAACAATCTAGTTAAAATCTCCACTGCTATTTCACCTAAACACCTCCATGCTTCCACAGGTATGTCATCTGGACCAACAGCCTTTCCATTCTTCATCCTCTTCATACCTGTCCTTACTTCCTGCTTGCTTATCCGTTGCACTTCCTGATTCACTATCACCACATCATCCAACCTTCTCTCTCTCTCTCTCTCTCTCTCTCTCTCATTCTCATACAGTACACAAATCTAGCTGCACAACCTGGAAAACTAGAGAATTTTTTACTGCGTGGGCAAGAGCCTAGGATAAAAATGATGTGTTTGTAAACACACCTTTCAACTGTACAGATTTTCGCAGAATGTCCAGATTTTTGCCTCATATTTTTGATCTGATCCTCATAAAATTTGTGATTTTCTGACAAATCACTGGGATGATCTGAGGACTGAAGTCACTAAATGATATACATTTGTGTTTCAGACTTCATACCCTTCAGAAAAATGCATGCTAAGACAAATCATTTTATTTTAGCAACTTTCTAAGTTTATAAGAGCAATATTTAAAATCTGTTCCTATTTTTGGGCCTTTGTCCCCCCATTCTGTCAGGCTTTGTCTAGATGTTTTTGCACTAAGAGGTTGAGAGGTATATTTGTAAGATACGTATTTATCATTGGGTAACCATGTAAGTGATCTGGTCTAATCCTTTTCAGCCACAACCCAGGCCACAAGATATATAATTAATTTGTGAAGTGAAAGGTAATAAAGTACACAGAGAAACCACATGCAGGCACATTAAGAACATGCAACATCCAGACAAAGACAATGGCTAGGAGGTAAACTAAACCCAGGCCTACAGCAGTGATGCAGAGATCTTACCACAGAGTCAATATGGTAAGGTTACATAATGTAGTTTTGCATTAATCAAAATTAATTGAGTTGAGAGCATAAAACTGTTTTTTTTCCAAACACTTTTACTGTTGCAGTGCTTTTGTCAGTTTCCATTTATCTTTGTTGTTTTCAGTCCTTTTGCAAAATTCCATTTATTGCTGATGTTGTCATCTCTCACATTTCCATCATGGTACAGCATTTTTTAAAAAGGGCATTATTTGAGAAGGGTCAGCAGAGAAATTATTTTATGCAAAGGCAGTACAAGAGCTGTTCTTCACATATCAGGATAGTGACCAATGAAGAGAATCAGGCTGAAGAACTGACATGGGGATATTTTGCTAGCTAGGACTTGGCTCTTTTAGCAGACATCCGGGGATATCATCAAGACCCATCTAACTGGTATTTTAATTTTGAAAAGTGCAGAAAGGATTTGGTCTAGTGTGAGTACAAGTGGGGGGGGGGGTGGACACATGAAGAGGAATGCAAGGCAAAAGGGGGTTTGGTGCAGCTGGAAGAGAATCTCTCTGCAAGAGTGTTGGAAATGCCTTTCAGGATGGAAAAGCAGGTACCATTTGAAATAAATTCAGTACAGAATTGTAAGCTTCATCTAAGCTTCCCAATGTATCTACAACAGGCCTTAGGACAGTCTTTTCAATTGGTTTCTACACTAAGTTCATAGCTGGCTTTGCGTGTCTTAATGGTAAGCTCATTTACTAGGTTTATATCCATTTTAAGTAATGCTTTATAGATGTTTTGAAGATGGTCATGAGTCTGAATTTTTTCTTATAGTGTCTTGTTTATGTGGGAGTTCCATCATATGGATTTAGTTTTAAACTTACCATTATGTTTGTGATGTCCCCTCTCTGGGAGAGTAATCAAGGAGCCTGAATCCTCATCACTAACACTGGAGAGGGACATTCACTTGGAATAAAAATAGATACACACAATATTTCCAGATGCTGCTGTCCACATCAAGCACAATTTCCCTTAAGAGTACACAGGAAACACACTCAGTCCAGGGTCTGGGTTTCTCTCTCTCTCTCTCTCTCTCTCTCTCAACAGGTCCCTAGTAACACTCCCCACTGACACAGCTGTAGAGTTGACTCCTCAGCCAAGTCCCTATTTGCCACCTTCTCTGCCTCAGTGGAGGACAGAGCCACTGCCTAAGGGTATCTGGTAGCATAATTTACTACCACCAGGATATACTTCTTCCCTGTGGAAATTGGGGTACTCAGAGGCCACCAATGTTCATTTCTACCCTCTGAAACAGCTCCTCAATCACAGGCAAAGGCATCAAAGGAACCTTGAACTTGTCTCCTGCCTTGCCTACTTTTTGGCACTGCTCACAGGTACTGTAGTACCCTGTTAGATACCTATTAATACCAGGTCAATCAAAGTTCTGTGTTATACATCTCTCAGTACACTTTATGCCCATATGACCTGCAAAAGGAATGTCATGAGCTATGGTTAGAAGTGCCAGATAGTAGGCTCTGGGCACTACCAACTGCTGTATTACTTCACCCTGTAGCCCTCCCTCAGGGGTCCACTCTCTGCACAGTAACCCTTTGTTCCAGTATACAGAATTCCCACTTCTCTGAGGATCAGGTGCCTCCTAGCTACCTCCCTCAAGCCTCTTAGTGTAGGGTCTCAGAGTTGAGCCTGTCTCAACTCTATCTTTGTGGCCCTTCCCAGCTCCACTTCCACAGGAAGTCTGGTATTCTCTGACACCGGTGCCTCACTGTCAGCCTGGGTACTATGACTCACCTTTGCCCTTGCGGTCACTCTGTCCAAGGGAACATCAGTACCTACCAGCAGCTGTGGCTCACCTTCAGGCTTACTGCTACAGGATAGCTTCCTCTATGAAATAGCCACCTCACCAGCCTTGGTATCAGGTGTGAGGTCTGTCTGGGTCTCCCCCAGGCTACCAGACCCACATGACTGTCTCCAAGCCTGACTGCATGTAACTGCATGCACACAAGGTACTGCATTATCAAAATCATTCCCTATCAAGACATCTGCAGGAATATCCTCAAAAACACATACTTGCTTGCTTCCTTTTACACCCCCCCCCCAGTCAAGGTGAACCCTGGCCAAAAGAATAAGTAATGGGATCCATCCTAAAGCTCTGACTGGGATGGACTGCCCAAGCAAGTACTGCTCCTCTTTAACAACTGCAAGCTTCACAATGGTTATGTCAGAGGCTGTGTCTCTGTTAGTGTTGGCCTGTTTTCCATTCCCCTAAGGTGCGATATAAATACTGCTGATACTTTGCTACCCCTGTTGTCTCCAGTCAACTTGCCACTGGCATACTGTTTTTCCCACTTGTTGGCTCCCCCAGCTTTTGTTCCCCACCTTGCTTCAGCAAACATCTATAGGATACATGGCCCCACTGGTTATATTTTAAAACATTTAACCCTTGACACTGGCCATGTCCCTGAACTACTGGCTTTCCCTGTTACTGGTGGACTCTGTTGGGGTGGTTTAGACTGCCCACCATGAGTTCCCTTATATCCATGGGCAGCACTGGGTATCCCCTTCTTGTGCAGTGATGCCCTGCTTGCTAAGTAGAGATCTTACCTTTTCCCCAGCTCATCTGCAGAGTTACACTCCCAGACTGCTTGTCGGATTCTCATGCCCTCAGGCAAAGTGCTAAGGATGTATTAAGGTCTGTCAGCCCTTCAAAAGTGGTGACCTGACATCCACTCACCCACTTATGAAAATAAGTGCTTAACTCAGCAATATAATCACACACACACTTTCATCTATCTTGTGTCTATGCTCATAAAACTTTTTTTCTGTAAACTTCAGGTGTTAACTCAAAACGTTCTAATAAACAATGTTTTACTCTATCATAGTTTAAGTAATCAATATCAGACAATTTAGAAACTGCAGTTACAGCTTTATCATGGAGTAAGGGGGTCAGGAATCATACCCAGAGTCCTTGGTCAACATTATACTATTTGCATACGCTTCCAAATGTATGAATAAAACTATCAAGATTGTCATCCTTTGTATATTGTGGAAGAAATTTACTGAAATGTATAGCGTCTGGGGTTCAGTTATTCCCTTCCCCATTACCTCCATGACCCTGGCGTAGAGTCATTATCTTCCTCTCATGTTGATGCTGCTTCTCATTTTCTTCATTGTCCAAATGTTGCAGTCTGTCTGCTGATTCTAATTCCAAATGTTTGGCCTCCGGTTCAAGTCTCTTTAACTCCAGATGGGTTTTTAAGTCCTCTGAGGAAAAAGTGAACTATCCAGTTTCTGAGGGCTGTAAATTCCCATCACCAGATTGGTTATCCTCCTGGTTGCTGGTCTGAGCTGTAACTATGGCTGAAATCATTACCTCTTTAGTCAGGCTGGCATGCACCAGTCCTTTGGCTTCACACACTTTGGCCAACTGGTTCTTTGTCAGCTTGCCTTAATCCTCTGCTGACATCTTTGCCTGCTTTCCTTTACCAACCTAAACTAACAAAACTGTTATGATAATGAAACTCTGAATGTTTACCTTGTGGCTGCTGAGAATACACACACCTTCAGTGACAACTGCCTACAGATACAGAAGTTCAATTAATATCCACACCACTGCTCACCAATATGTGGCATCCCCCTCTCTGGGCCAGTAATCAAGTTGCCTAAATCCTCACCACTGACACTGGAGAGGGACGTTCATTTGAAATAAAACTAAATACACACAGTATTTTCAGATGCAGCTGCCTGCAACAAGCACAATTTCCCTTAAGACCACAGTGGGAACACACTGAGTCTGGGGTCCAGATTTCTCTCTCTCTCTCACTCTCACTCTCTCTCTCCATGGCCCAAATAAGACTCCCCAATGGCACAGCTGTATAGTTGAGTCCTCAGCCAAGTCATCCCACACTCTCTCTGCAAAACCAGTGTTTTGTGTCCCTGCTCCAAGCAGCTGACTAATACACTCTTTGAAATTTGATTTACACACACACACACACACACACACACACACACACACACACACACACACACACATCTGGGAAAGGCTGGTACAGATTTACAAGCTATGCCCCCTTCTGCCCAGACTATAAGGTAGCTACTGCCACTAGACACTCCAAAGCTAGATACTCTAAGGCTCTTACAAGGGTACCCAATTATACTGAATGAAATTAATACTAATACCAATGCTAGTGTTTGGCCAATGCAGTAAGGCTTTCAGGAGTGGCCACAGAGTTACCAAATAGATATAAGTACTCTCAAAGGTTAAAATATTTTCTAAAGCACCAGCCACAATGAAAAGCTTAAATATATTTAACAATAAAATAACACAAAAATACTAAATATCTATTTACAATAAATACCAGAGTTTCAGTCACAGTAGATATTGCAATAACACATAGGAATATAATCACACAGATACAGAAAAGCAGTACTTAACTAATCCCACTATATTTCCCTAACTGATCTAAAGAGTTACTATTCACTGGTTACTTACTAGAGTAAGGCAAGATGAAGTGGGTGAGTGATCCTTCTATGTCAGGTTTCAAAAACAGAGTGTTGTGAGACTTCAGTCTCATCTAGTATTAAAAAACATAATTTCAGTGATGGATTACAAAATGACATCACATACATCTGGTTATCTGACTTCTGGTTCCCATGCTACCACCCCCCCCCCCCAAGCAACTGAACCAGAATCTCACACATATGCATCAATAATACACACATATACAGCTTTGCTAAGATCTGTTGCAACTTCTGGAAGTTATAAAACAATAAAACACGCCCACACTTCCTACAGGCGCTAGTAAACCATTCTCTGGCACAGACATTTTATCTCTGGCTGCAGTTAGAACTGTAAGATGCAAAGTTTATGGCTTAATTTAAGTACTTTAATTTCTTACTATTTTTCAAAGTTAACCAAACTGAGATTAACCTCTTCTATTCCAGTATTCTCTGTTAACATATATACATTTCCACAGTTACAACAGTACAGTCTGATATAAATGTATATTTCTTTTTCTGTCCAGCAGGATACACTGTTGGTACATTTTTAACACAACCAGCTTTACAATTATATTTTTCAACACAAGCATCTGTACAAATCAGTTTGATATACAAATGACATATAATTCTTTACAAAATTCAGGCTAGCTCTGCTGGCGTGTGTTACACATCCACTGCTCTACTTCTCATGGCATAGATGGAAATACCTCACATTGTCACAATGTTTACATTTGATGGGTATAGGTGCCTCAGTATATCAATCCAAGTCATAACAATATTGAAAGGAACAAGTAACAGTCTTAGGTATAAGGCTGGTTGAGAGCTGTACCATCTGTGATTATCAATAAGCTTTGTAAATACTTAAGTAACTGTTAAATGATCCCCAAAGATAGAAGAGTTATTTCAGTCCAGTTTTCTTGAAGAAGTTTGCATGACCATTAAACTATTTTAGGTTCAGCTACATTGATTATACTTCATTTCTTTGTAAGGCCATTTCTCTTTTCTGCCAGCATGTGTTCCAGAGTAAATTATCTTCAATCTATCCCTGAAATGTGTACTGCATATGTACATATGTACTCAACACTTATTCAAGCATCATTTGGATATAGCTGTCAGAATGATGCATATGGACTTTCTATCATGCTACTAATGTATCATGAACTGCAACCTCCATATGCAAAAGGTATCCATAAATAAAGTTAGTTATGAATATGGCTTCTTGTATGTGTTTTAAAACTGTAGCCAAATACATTGTAATGTCAACTTCTCAGTGGAATATATAGGTTACTTGAACATTCTTCTACAGTAGTAGTGTATTTCCATTGAAGATACGCCATATAATACAAAAATAGTAACTCTTGACAAGCTAGATGATAATGAACAATACCAGGATAATAGAAGACGTTCTGAAGTCTACCAGCAAAGAAAGACAGTTTCCTTAAAAATGGAAGAAATGGCCAAATGTACTGGTATTTTATATTGTTTTTATTTTATATATTATATTGCAAAGTCCAAGGAGACACTGGAACCAGAACTTATATAAAACACAGGGATATTTTTCAAAGTCACAGGAAAGTCAAAATAATAACCTACTTGGAAGAGAAGTACCTGTTGTTTCCTTTCATCAACAGCGGTACAGTCTACCAAAGCTCCTTCAGGAACAGAGGACCCTTAAAAGTCCCAGGCTGTAGGACTCAAGCAGATCCCAACTGCAACTCTATATTCCAGATGATTCTTTCAAGTATAATCCAGAAGTGAGCCCTGACTGGGGTTTCATATGACATGCATCTCAGATCTTCATGATAAGTTCCAGCTCATACCGTCTAAACTTCCAGCTGAAGAACAAACTTCCTGATTCAAGCTCTTCAAGTTACTTCCTTTTATACAGCATTAACTGGTAATTGGTTCCTTGTTAACTGGCTAACACAGAGAGTTTGCCTGACTAACTACTGTGGGAATGTTTTCACACTCCATACTGCAGAACACATTTTAAAAATGTTTCCCCTTTTAGAATCAAAACATCATGATGACACTCCCCCAAGTAGCTTTGGACTCATCATGAAAGGTTGCAGGCCCTCAACAACTCACTAGTATTTCAGTTGGCCATGTCAGATTTGTGAGTCACTGAATACTAAAAGGGTTAGAGGGAAAGTGACCTGCCCATCAGCACAGCATTATATTGCCATCAGTTTGATTACATAGCCATTGCAGTGGGACATGACCAAATTGAACTGGCTGACTAACAAATAGCACTTCAAGTCACAGAAGATCCACTTTGTTGCTAGACTTTCTCTTTCAATGTCAGAATATCCTCTTTCTGCTTTGTTCAACTTTCTGCTTATTATAGCATAAACAGTGCTCATTTTGGGATAGCACTGCCCCCAAACCTACCTCTGATGAGTCCGCATATAGGGTAAATGCTTTAATAAAATCAGGAGACCCTAACAAAGGTTCAGAAAAAATAGGATCCTTTATAATCATTAAATGCTGTATCTCCTGACAGAAGCTTCCCTATTGTGAAATCTGACAAAGGGTAGGCAATAGTTAAAAAGTTATTACATGCCTCTTAATGGTCGGCAAAGGGCAACTTTATATAACCTCTGTTTTTATATACTTGTGGTTTACTGGACCTCTGTCTTTATCTATTGTGGTATTATTTCCCTGCTCCCAACAACATACCCTAAGTACTTGCCTTCTATTATACCAGTTTACAGTTCTTAGTGTTCTCAGTCAAATCTGTCTTGTCTTAGGGATTCGAAAACAGCCTGCACTTGTGAAAAGTGAGACTCCCAGTCCTCTTAATCCATCCATCCAAAACACCTTTTTCCCATTTTTGCACATGGGGTCAAGGTGTCACTTCAACAGTGACAATTATCTAAAGCCAAGGTTTACACTGCCAGGTGGCTACCCCTCCCATACTACACACTCACATCTACGGCCAATTTACAGTGTCCAATCTACCTACTTTTGAATCTTTCGAATGTGGTAGGAAACTGGAGTACCAGGAGGAAACCCACACAAACACAGAAAGGGCATTTAGACTCCACACAGAAGGCACCTTAGCTGAGAATCAAACTGAGGAAACTTTTGCTGTGAGATGACAATGCTATCCACTGTGCCACTGTGAATGACTACATTACCCAGGTATGTCACAGGATATTGGGAGTGAGGCTTCACTGTTTTATCCATAAACCTCTGAAAGGTGACTCCATGAAGGTCAAATGGTAACATAATATACTGGAACAGATCACCAGGGGTTACAAAGCTGTTCTGTTTTTTTCTTTGGTGGGGGAATAAGTGGTATCTGGCAGCATCCCTTTATCAAGTCCATTGTTCTCAAGAATCTAGCCCATACTAGGCTCTCTATTAATTCATCTGTTCTGTTCATAGGCTAGCTATCAAACTTTGATATGCTATTCAGTTTCCTAAAGTCATTATAGAATGTAATACTATATTATATATATATATATATATATATATATATATATATATATATATATATATATATATATATTGTAATCAGGCTAAGAAACTACTAGTACAGGGTTCTTTCATGCCTAGTTTTAGCATTTTTTTATTTTTTTAGTTTTTTTTTTTTTAAGTTTTAGCTTTCTTACTGATTATTTCTGTGCATCTGGTTCTCTATTGGGTGTTAGTCTAACCTTCATTCCAGGTGTTACACCTATCAGATTAGTTCTCCCAAGCATTTCCAGAAAAAAACCTCCTTCATTTCTTAAGACAAATTCACTTACTATCTTCTTTTATACTCTTGTTAAGGATTGCTTTAATGTACTTTAGATAAAGACATCCTAGTCTCTACTTCATGAACTTCACCTTGTGGGCTCTCTGCAGAATTATATACTTCCTTTCTTGGCTTCAGTACATTATTGTGATAGAGGTGCTCTAGCTTCTGCTTTCCTGGCTGTCTAACGTCTTCCTTCACCTTAAAAGATCCCTGACGCTTGACCAAAATGTGTTTTCCATGGAAAGGACTAGCACTAGTAACTGATATGGGTTAAATTCCCTAAGTCAGGCATTCTTATCATGCATGCATTGCTCCCTTTTCTGGTCTCTATGCATGTGCTACCTTACTGGTTTATCAGCATTAAAAATCCAATACTAAAATGTTATTGCTTGCACTTCAAGGGATATACCAGCTGGGGCCAAAGGTTTTTTCTTAAGTTTGTCATAGTCAATATAATGAGTTCTCCAAGCTCCATATATATTTTCAGTGCCTTTCTTGTCAGCTGCAGTTACAGAATGTTTGCCCTGTTTGGTCAGTCCCAATTATCTGATTGTATAGCACTCAAAAGCCACTGAGTAGGATTCTGGACCATCATCCCTAGTTAGTTTTTTTGTTGTAGACTCAATACAGGAGGTGGCAGCTACACTGACCAATGCAGCCAGCGGTTACAATTGCTGCATCAGTATCTTTCTGTGACTGCCCAAGTCTTTGTAGTATGGCCTTCGTGGTTGGAGTTACAAGAAAATTGTACACCAGGAACACAACAGTTACAGTGATATAGGGAATCAGCAGCCCAATAATGGTTTGCTCTTGGCAGTGGAAGTATTGGAGAGGATGGGAAAATGGCAACTCTCTTGTCAACTGGCCACATTCTCCGTCAGTATAAAATTCCGGGAGACACTGGAAACTACTCTTACATAAATGTACAGTTGCGTAAGATGCACTTACTCATAACAGTTGATGTTTGAATTCTTCACTGCTGTAGCAGCCTTTAGGCTATATGGGTTGCATTTTGCCTTGACACAAGAACTGGACAGCTTCCAAAAGCTCTAGCTCCCTTGCATATTTCCACTCGGACTGCTGATTTGTCAGCCACAAAGGAAAAATCAGCAGTCACAGTGGAAAACTTCAGTACTTTCTTGCCTAAATGTTTAGAGGTAGCATGTACCTCCTGAAGTATAAAAACAAGAAATAACTAGTGAATCAAGTTCCCAGCAATAACTATATACAATAATAAGGGGGTGGAGGGAGGCTGGGCATGGCTACTGTAGCAGTGAAAAATTCAAGCATCTACTGTCATTGGTAAGTGCAATTTATACAGTCATACAATGTTCATTATTAACACTGCTGCAGTACCCTTTAAGCTATATGAGTTGATTACCAAAACCTATCCAACTTAAGAGGAAAAAGGATATGGATCCAGGCGCCCCTGTACAATAGCCCTAACAAAACCTGTCCTTGTTCTAGAATAGGAATCCAGTTTGTAAAGCTATGTACAAAGAACCATGTAGCTGCCTCTAGAATACTTCTAGAGTCCACCCCTTTCTAGTACACCATCAAAAAAGACAAGAGCCTCGTTAAGTGGGCATTGATCGTGCCTGGAACTGGTTTACCATGGTGGGTATAACAAAAGACAATCGCTGAGAACAACTATCTGGAAATAGTCTTTTTTGACAATGGTTGTCCTTTCTTAGTCCCAGCATAGGAAATAAATAGTTGATCAACTTTTCTAAAAGACTTGGCTGTACCAGGATAGTATTTGAATTGCCTTTGCATGTCCAGAGTATATAGAATCCTTTCTCCATGGTTCTGAGGATCTGGATAGATCACTAGGAGACTGATGGTCTGATTCAAAGAAATTCTGAAACAACCGTGTGCATGAATGAGGGATTTGTTTTTAATGACACCGTATCCATGTGGAAGACCAGATAGGGTCACCCACCATGAAAGCTTTCAGTTTAGATACTCTTCTTGCAGATGTCAAAGCAAAGAGGATAATAGTTTTCCATGTTATAAACCTTAAATCTGCCTGATGTATAGCCAAGTTCAAATGGAAATGTGGTTAATTTTTCCAGCACAAAGTTAAGATTCCAGAAAGAAGCAACCTGTTTACATGGTGGTCTCAGGTGTAACACTCATTTCAGAAACTATTTTACTAAAAACATTGAAGAAAGTGGATGATCCATGGGCAAACATGCTGAAATGACTGTAAAATGCACATTGATAGAGGAGTATGAAAGACCAGAGGCTAATAACTCACACAAATATCTGAGCACCAGTGGTACATAATTAATTTATTTATTTATTTGACATTTGTTTACCGGGGTGGTCTGACTGGGTCTACAGAACCCATTTTCAGCAGAGGCCCGGGGAGAAAAGCTCCACATACAGTACAATACAGATATTGTATAATCCATTATAATAAAAATTGCACTTGGAACACTATACAAAAATAAGTTGAAAGGACAAACTATATTACAAGATGTTGCAGTATATTACTACACATCTAGGCAATTCTATAGAGTTAAAACATTATAGACAGTAATAGTCAGTCTCTACATAGATGTAGATAGTGTCCAAAAAATAGTATGCAGGTAGTGCAATGTGTGACATTGACTGTTATAGGATTTGAAAAATAGAATGTTTGTTTGTTTCAGTTAGGAAAATAGCAGCCAGAAAGTTATTGATGCAGACAGATAGTGAGAGAGAGTTAAGAAGAATAGAAGCAATACAGCCGGAGCAGTAGCTTAAGGATATGGTATAGAAACAGAGAAGGCGTTAGAAGAGCCTTAGGATCTTGCAGTCTGTGAGGGTTTGAAATGTGACAGAAGAGGACGATGAGGCTAGTGTGGAAGAAGAGGAAGAGCTGAGCATTAGGCAGGCTTTATGCAGGAGCAGAGCCATGTCTTTTTGAGATGATTTTTTTAAAGAGGCTTTGAAATGGGTTAGGTCAGGCATAGACCTGGTAGCTAGAGGTAGTGAATTCCAAAGTATAGAAACAGAGTATGAATACAGAGAGTGACCTAGTTTTCTTGTGGGTTTTGAGATAGCTAAGAAATTTTTGTCTTCTGATCATAGGGATCTATTTGGTGTGTAAGGTGTGACTAGATTGGCTAGTGCAGGGCAGGCAGTAGGCTTGAAAATAAGGTTGTGCAAGGTGGATAGCTGAATAAAGGCAAGTTGGTTGGGGAGTTCAAGCCAGTTTAATTCTAGGAGTGGTTTACAGTGGTGTGTGTGATATTTGGAGTTTGTGGCAAACTTTGCAACTTTGTTGTAGCACTGTTTCATCTTGCTTAGGGTAGAAGTTTGTAAGTTAGTTAGGATAGGGGCCCCACAAAGAAGGGAGGGAAGTAAAAATGTTTTTGCAAGGGTAGTTTTGGTTGCTGCAGTAAAGAAATGCTTGTTTCTATATAAGAGTCTTCGTTTTCTATGAGTTTTCTTTATATTTTGCTGTATATGGGGGGGTCAAATGAAAGTTTATTGTCAATGATATTGTCTAGAAGTTTGGTTTCCTGCACTATTTCTATGACAGTGTTGTCAAGGATGTTGAAATAATCAGTGACAGGGGAGGTGTTTTTGGGATGAAAGAGTACTAGTTTTGTCTTCTATGGATTAAGAAAGAGTTGAGCATTTCTTAGCCAAGGTTTGACTGAAGTAAAGGGCTGCTGAGTTTTTTTAAAAGTAGTTCTGGTAGTGATTGAGCATTACAGATTATGGTGGAATCATCAGAGTATTGAATGAGGGTGAGAGGCAGTGTGAAGGTTGTTTGTGAAAATGTTGAAGAGTAGGGGTCCTAGGATGGAGCCTTGGGGTACTCCAGTAGGGTTGTGGAGAAAGGGTGAGAGTTCGTTGGACCATTTCACTGCTTGTTTACGATCCTTGAGGTAGCTCTGAAACCATTTTACTGTGTTATGTGAGAAGCCTAACTTAGACAGTGTGTTCAAATGTAAGGGGTGAGACACTGTGTCAAAGGCCTTGGAGACATCAAGGAATACTGAGGCTGTATAGCATCCTGCATTTCTGGCCTTGTTCACGGTGTCTGTAAAAGATAATAGGGCTGTAGCTGTGCTGTGGCTAGATCGGAAACCATGTTGGGTTTTGGTTAAAAAATTGTTTTGCAATAGATATTGCATTACCTGCTGATGGATACCTCTCTTGAGAATTTTGAATATGGGTGATAAGATGGATATAGGACAGAAATTGGATGTATCAAAAGAGTTGCCTCCTTTGTGGATGTGGGTGATGTGAGATTGTTTCCATATGGTAGGTACTGCTGATTCAGATAAAGACCTATTTATAAGGATACTGATTGGGTAGACATCTGAGTTAGCAGTCAGTTTGAGGTAGTGTAGTGGAAGACTGTCAGCTGAGGGAGAGCAGGGTTTTAATTTTTGTAGCAGTTTCTTAATGGTGTCAATCGGTATGGGCCAAAATGAGAATGGGGATTTGTATGACATTTTGTTGGGTAGGGGGGTTAATAATGACAGGGTTAGAACTAGTTGATGGTCTGGGGTTGGCATCTGAATAGGTTGAAGGGTGAACCCCCCCCCCCCAGATGGTTTACCACCATAACAATCAGTGAGGTAGAATGTTCATGGATACAAAGACAAGGTGTCTGAACTCTAAATACTTGACTCAAGTCACAGCATTTAATTTTATATGTATGGGCTTTTCACCGTCTTTCCAGGGATATATTACACCGATAAGAGTAAAATATGCTGAAGTGTTAATGTAGCTTCACCTTCAGCAGTACAAGGCCTGTGAGTGTGGGTGAGTAAGTGGGGGTGGGGATATCCTTCCAGCACTTCCCTGACAGGGCCCTGGTTATTGGCTAGGCACCAACTAGAAAATCTCTACCACTTGCCAATATAAGATTTTCCAGTGCCAGATTGTCTTTCTTCCTTTAGTACCAGCTGCACATTCTTTATAATAATTAAATGTTGTATCTGCCTCAAGAAACCATTTCACCATGAAAGAAGTGCCAAAAAAGGTATTAGAACTTAAATGTCCATGCAGTTAGTTAAAGATGTTTGAGACTGGGGTGTATCAAACTCCCCTTATCTTGTGTGAGTAGGTCCAGTTTGCGAGGAAGTTTACAGTAATTACCCTTGACCAGTTCCATGGAATAGAGAACCAATGTTGTCTGGACCAAAAGGGGGTCACCACAATTATTTTTGGAGAGTCCTTCTGAATCTTCAGAATTACCTTAGATATCAGTGGAAATGTTGGAAATGCATAAAGGAACATTCCTATACATGGGAATGAAACAAAAACATCTATTTTTCAAGTATTGTTTGCAAGAGGTGTTCTGCAGCAGAATCTGTAGAGTTGTCTGCTTTGAAAGGAGGCAAAAAGAGCTACTTGAGGTATTCCCCACAACTGAATCAATTCCTGGTAGACCCCCCTCTTAATCAAGTTCCATTCATGAGGGTCTGTCCTGGTCCTGCTCAACTTGTCTATCACTATGCGTGGCTCTGACAGAATATAGGGTGTTTGCAGAGTTAAAGAGTGATAAGCTACCTCCCAAGCAATCATAGCCAGCATGCACAGAGAGTGCAACCTTGTGACCCCTTGTTTGTTGATGTACCACACCACTGTGGTGTTATCGGTAATCACCTGGAAAGTTCCTGGGGCCATAGATGATGAAGAGATTTTAAGGCATGGCTCATAGCCATCATTTCTTTGATATTTATGTGCTATGGTCTGTCTGAAGAATCCCACAAACCTTGCACCTTTACCCATTGAAACTGCCCCCAAACAAAATCCAAGATGTCTGTAGTTACAGATTGATTTGGAGGTACAAGAGAAATCAGGAGATCTGCATTTGCTTGTACTTGTAGTCCCCATCAGTCTCATCAGAAAAAGTTTGATTACATACCCAGGCAGGCATGCCTCCTCAAAACAGTTGCAGATGCACTAGATACAATATCTCCATATTATACACACTCCTTGAGGTATGTTTAGATACGTGGAAAATGTTGATAATAATAGAACTGAGATAGGCACTACCTCCTGGGGGAAGAGTGGTAGGTAGGTCTCTCAAACTGTCTATACAAAAATCACTAAATTGCAGATGTAGGTCTGATAGTTAGAAATTACATAGACTAAAACAGAAGAAGAAGAAAAAACATCTTATCAAATCTGTCCAAAGTCCTCCCCTCCTTGTCCAGTTAGGAAGGGTTGGATAATACCAGGAACCTGTTCCCTGCTGGTGTAGATGTTGATATTGCAGCAGGCTCAGATCTAAGGTGAGACAGCATGTGCTTATTAGTTTGAGAAACTTGGTAAGGCCAATCTGCTTCTTTGGAGACTAAATGTTGCGAATCATGGTTGGCAGAGGCAGCATTAGATACATCCTCTAAGGCAGGCACTAGAGGAGGAATAGGTGTAGAATGAGCTATATGATTTTATAACTTATCATATTTCTTCATTTCAGGGAGAACATTCATTTGTTCTCATAAATCACTTATTCATGTTGGCAATAATTTGTGAAAAAAGAAATTTCCTTCAAAGGAGGTTGTGAGGGCCAGGTTTCCTCAGCATCAGAATTTTGGGCTTCAGAATCTGCAGGAAATTAATTCCTCTCGCTGTCTCAGTAAGAGTCATCTCACTTGTCTTCATTGGGAATATTTTTTACTGTCCTGATTTTCAAGCACTGAATTCTGTATGCCAAGATTGACTGTTACAAATTCTTGGCTAAAGTGAGAAAATCATCTTTTCTTATAAATAACATGTCTTCTGATGAAAAGTATTTCACTTTTTGTTTTTTATTTACAGGTATCTTCAGGGACTGACTTGGAGAAGGAATATCCACCTGATCAAGAGGTTTCTTCCTCCAGTCACATCCAACAGCATCCCTTGTTATGTCTCATTGCCTGATAAAAATGGTTCCCCCATGCCCAGTTCAGATGCTGGAACAACAGAAGAGGACATGGCTGACCCATGATCCATGGACGCTTAAAGGACTATACCAGATTAAGCCAGAGAGGGAAGTGAGTGGTCTGAGGAATGATTGCTGTCCATTACTATATCACCCACCATTGGCTGAGGTGAAGACTGAGCCCACAGAGTTGGCAAGGGCTCTCTGGTAAGTTATAAAACAGCAAAACCTCTTGTGTAGTTTCACAGCATCAAGTCGAATTCATGCTTCCAAAATGCAAAACTTTCAATCCAGATTATTTGAACAGCTGAGTTTATTGACTAAAATCACAAAACATAAAAAGACTAAGTGCTTTCATCCCTCAACGGCAAGGGGACTTCATCAGAAGGTTTTATGAGTGTTTCTGTTTACCTCTTTGTTTGCTGGTATGATGTACTCTCTGATAAGTTGTTTTCTACTTCTAAGAACTACAAAAATCAAATCAGCAAGAACAGGCTAACTATCCATGCTGTGACTGAGGAGGATTCTTTGGATTTAGTCAGAAATGCGGGAAGGTAAGTTATCAGATAGTTAGTACAACAGCATACTTACACTTTCACACACACATAATGTCCCTAAACACTGTAATGTATAAGAAGTACACTAAATACCTGCCAGGAACCCCTTTAAAATAAATTTAGTCTGACAGAAAAAAACGGCAGGTAAGTTTCCGCAGTGTGAACACAAGCGCTACATAATCCACAGTATTTCCCACTCAGCTAAAACAATTCCCCACACAAAACCTTCCTTTAAATATTGAAAAGTTTACATAATATATTTATTTATTTTATTTATTGACACCTGATTACCAGGAAAGTCTAATTGAGTAGGAGCCCATTTTCAGCAGAAGCCCAGGGAGAAGTATTACAAAACATTTTAAGAATAATGTTACAGACTTTAAAAATAATATAAAAACAAATACAGTTTAAATAATTGTACCAAATTAGACATACTATGAAAACATTGGTTTATAGTATATACAAGTTATATGACAATGATTTAACAGTTAAGAGAAATTTTAACCTGTTTATAAAGAAATTAAAGGTAAGTTAGTATAATACAAACAGGAATTGTAATACAAAGTGAGAGAAGGTGACAGAAATTGATAGAAGTAATTACGTCAGTGAAAAAGGGAGAATAAGGAGATGTAAGGTATGAATAGGTATTTGTCCACATTTAGGGATAAGGTTTATCCTGTTGTTGAACAAGAACAGAGCCAGCATTTGGCTAGGAAGTCTTTCAGAATGGTTTTGAATGATGGGAGGGAGAGTATTGATCTGATGGATAGAGATAAGGTGTTCCAGGGCTTAGCAACATGGTATGAGTACAGAAAATGGCAAGCAGATTTGTTAGGTTTGTGGACAGACAGCAGTTTTTGGTCACTGGATCATAATGACCCACTAGGAACATAGTTATGTAGAATGTTATTTAGTGCTGAACAAGCAAATGGATTCTGGACAATTTTGTAGGCAATAAGAAGCTGTGTATATGTTAGCTGATGGGATAGCTCTAACCAATTTAGACTTTTTAGTGCTTTACTGTAGTGGGTTCTGAAAGGGGTATTAACTGCAAATTTAGCAACTTTGTTATAGTACTGCTCAAGTTTTGATTTTTTTTTTATGCCTGAAGGTTAGTAAGAATGAGAGCACCATAAAGAAGTGTGGGGAGGAGATAAGTAGTAGCAAATGCAGTTTTAGTTGCATCAGTGAGAACGTTTTTGGCTCTATAAAGCATCCCTAGGTTTTTGATGAGTTTTTCTTATGCAATTTTTTATATGCAGGTCGAATTTAAGATTATCATCCACTATAATCCCAAATAATTTACTATGAAAAGTGACTTCAATTAATTATTATTATTATTTAATTTTTAATTATTATCAAGAGAGAGGACCTTAAATTTTGTTTTGTTTTTTTTCATGGGAGAGGGATTTTGGGAAAAAAGTAGTAGTCTGGATTTTTGGGGTTGAGTATGAGTTATGAGTTACAATTCCATGTTTCAGTTACTGTTAAAGCCTCCTGAGTATTTTTTTAGAGGTGTGCCATGTTGTCATAAGTGCAAATGGATGTGGAGTCATCTGTGTACTCTGTTAGGGATGCCTGTTTTGTGGATGTGTGGAGGGTGTTGATAAGAATGTTAAAGAGGAGGTGGCCAAGGATATAGCCTTATGGTACACCAGTGATGACGAGAGGGTGGAGTTCCATTTTATTGACTGATACCTGTTGGATAGGTAGGTTTTAAACCATAGAAGGGTGGGTTGAGAGAGACTTAATGAGGACATTTGAAGTAGAAGTCTTTGTCAAAGCTTTAGACAAATCTAGAAATAAGGAAGAGACTGTTTTGCCATTGTTTCTAGCTTTATTGACAGTATCTATATCTGTTAGAAGTGAATGTTAGTAATATGGGAAGGACAGAAGCCATATTGTGTGGGGGACAGGAGTTCTTCCACTGTCAGGTCAAAGTATAACAGACAGTAATCAGTTTGTAGGTAACAGAAAGCAGAGAAGTGGCAAGTAGAACAAGTTTTCTTTCACTTCCTGAATGCAGAAACCTGTTAGCCAGTAAGACTAAGTAACTGGCAAATACAGTGTAATGTATTGGTCAAGAAAAAGGACAGTGACCAACTTAGTAAGTAGTCCTTAGAGTGCAAGAGCAAGTCTGTCAAAGAGAGGAAGTTAAAAAACTAATTTCCAGCACAAGCAGGCACGTACTGGACTAGATGATGTTAATACACAGCAAGATTCTTCAAGTTAAATTGCTTACATTGCACAAAGACAAAATTCATATTTAAAAAGTTTGGGAAATGACCCACGTTGCAGAGTTTCAGCAGTGTCTGGATTGAATATAGTGACCAAAGGTTACTTACTGCACGAAGACAAAATTTTTAGAGAAGTTTGGGAGCTGCTCCTTGTGGCAGAGCTTAAGCAGTATCTGGATCAAATATTGTGATCAGAGGCTATTGTACAGAGACATAATTCTCAGTGAAAAGGTTTGAGAGATGGCCCCTGTGGCAGAGCTTCAGCAGTATCTGGGTCGAATATAGTGACCAGAACCTTCTGTACAAAGACAAATAAGCAGTACACTTCTTCACAAAAGGCTAGCATTTCCACATTTTTACTGTCAAGATGCTGTCTGCACACAGATGTTGTGGAAATGCTAGTCTTATTAATGGAATTGGTATTAGAAAATAATGTTTTCATGTTTAACCAGTTAGTTGTATTTACAAAAGTATGGCGTAGCTATGGGCACCTCGTGTGCCAATAGCTACATCAACATTATAATGGCTGTTTGGGAACAGGAGCATATTATAGATAGACCCTATAGACATTACATAGGATTCTATTGGTGTTTTGTAGACGACCTTTTCTTAGCTTGGACTGGTCCTCTGGAAGCTTTGGAGCAATGTTATAATTATTTTAATCAGACCTCTACTTTTCTAAAATTTACTATGAAATATTCCCAAACCTCCATAGACTTCTTGGATGTTAAAATAAGCCTGACTAATGAAGGTAAAATTAGCACAGGAGTATTTAGGAAAGATTGTTACAAAAATACATTTTTGTATAGAACTAGTATGCATCCACAGCACATTTTTAACAATATAGTCAGAGGTCAAGGCACGAGAGTATTTAGGATATGTGCTGAGCAAGAAGGGCTTGACAGAGAAATTTCACAATTGGAAAATAGGTTTGTACAGAGGGGTTATAAGAAAAACAATGTGTGCATGACTTTAAATCAAGTTAGAAACTGTAGGACAGCAACAGGTAGACCCTATTTTTCGGATAATGTAGAAGGAATGTTAAAGGTGTGGTAGTTTAGTTAGGATGCCAGTTCTTTATGCTAATAATGTCAAACCTGTACTGGAGATTTATAGGAAATATTGGCCGATATTAGCAGCAGATCCTAATATTAAAAAAGTAGTAGGGACACAGCCATATTTCCTTTATAAGAATATGATTTATATGAAAAGAATGTTATGCTACCCGAAGCGAGAAGGCATAAAAAGAACTAATAAAATTACAAGGCCATGTAATAAATATAATTATTGTCAATATGTAGATAGCTTGGGTAGGTTTATTCATCCGGACTTTGGTAAAACTTTCTGGTTTCATACTGAAGGTACCTGTGACACAGTACTTATAGTTTATCTAGCTTATTGTGAAATATGTTTTGGGTTTTACATAGGCATGACAGACAGGAAGTTCAAGTTTAGGATTAGGGTTCATTTATATGATATTCAAAGACAAGTTACAACGAATGCTCTTACCAAACATATTATGAATAATGTAGGCACACATAACTTTAAATTCATGATAGTGGAAAATATTCAATTTAGTAATAGAGTGGGGGACATCAGGAATCAAACAGAAGTCAATGAAACAAAGTGGATAGTTAAGTTAAGAGCTGATGTAGGCTAGGGACTTAATGACAAAGTTCCTATTAAGCCTATACTTAAAGCAAGGCCTCTTAGAAAATAAATGAATAAATAACAGCTTTTTGTTCATTACCATTTTTATATGTGTTTTTATGAAAATTGTTCATATTTGATTAACGGATGTTTGTTTGGAAGATATGAATATGCCTTTAAGGGTTTTTTTTATCTAATTGGTTTTCGATTAAGGAGTTTTATTTAAGCTGAAGATACTGTAGTGTTAGTTAAACGTCTGAGGAAGCATTGGGATTCACTGTGAAAGTGCTTACATAATTGTTTTTTTATTAAATCTTTTTGAATTGGAACACTGCCATTTGTTTTGCCTGGATTCAATTATACTTGCTTTGCTGTAATCTTTGTGTTAAAGCATAGGCATGATTCTGCATTAAGTTTTAAAACTTGTTGCAAAGTGTTATCTTTCTCAGAAAAGCAGTATTACAATTTCTGATGTGGACGAATCAACATGTTTGCAATTTATATGACCAACATGGTTTACCTCTGTTTTGAACTCCAGATAACATTTTCATTAGGAACTCACTACTGATTCATTTTCTATTTGTGCACCAGTAGGTTTTGGTTTTCCTGCAATATTCTGCAATATTACAGATCAAAACAATCCCTTTTCAGTATCTTTTTGCATGAAATGTGATTGTACAGTAAACAGTAACAAAAGAAAGCATTGTTATGGAATGACTGTGTTCCTTTAAGGTCTTATATAAGTAACATGGATATTTCTGTGGCATATATATTTCTGTGTGTTAGACTGTGCAGTGACACTGCTGCTATGTAAATTACATGCGTATTTATGCATATTGAATTGTTCAGTGAACAGTCTTTTTTTGTATGTTGAATCACACAATTTACTGTTACCATAATGCTGTGGAAAAAGAGAGCAGAATAGACTGACAGTAACTTAAAGAATATACAGTGAAAGATATAACCATCATGCAAAAGAAGTAACTTGAATAAAAATGATGCTGTGTTGCAGGGATATGACCATACGGTCACATGTACAGACCTTGGATCATGTGTTGTTTTTTTGATTTATAGGGTACACCATATTGCCCAGTTAATGAATCATGCATTGAAATGCACATACTGTGCTAAAAATCATGAAAATTCTTTCTCTGCCAAAAACATGTACCAGGCTTACAGAGTGTTTTATCCTGGAATTCAAAATGAATCTAAGACTGTATCATGTGACTAAGTGTTAACCAAAGCTTGAGTCTGATATATACTGCCCTACGCAAAGTTGTCAACAGTGTCCCCTCCACTAACTATACATATATATTTGTAATATCTAACCAGACCAAGGAAAGCTGCACCCCCAAATGCCCATCATCCTAGGTGACTGCATAGTTTGCCTACCCTTAATCATGCAGTATTATGTATGGACTACTACAAGTACTTCTTTTGTGGAGTTGGAACTGTAGGATGAAGCTGCATTGAGGAGTTGGCAAAAAAAAAAATGCTACATCACCATTCACATAATTTCAATATAGGTGAATTAACATAAACCCGAAAGTTCAAAACCAAACTGCACATACACAATATAAGGCCACATAAGAGGTACAAGTTTATTGTGCACACATCCACACAGTGTAAGACATATTTGACTGCTATTCTGTTAAAGGATTGCTTACTGGCTGCCATGTCTGAAAGTTTAATTTATTTTAGCAGTCAACATACATACTTAGTAACATAACACTGATTGCACATAAAAGCACCAGGAACATGGTGTGACACTAACTGATAAACTGAATACTTCCATGCTGCAAAGAGCTGATGGTCAGCGCACATTTCATCTAAGACAGTAGCTAGTTTGTTTCTTTCATCAGTACATTTCTCTTACTATAACCTACAGAGCTGTGAAAATTCAGTAAAATACAGCAATTCCCTTCCCAAAGATTTTACCCAGTTGGACATTCAGATTAGACAATTTACTAGAAGCATGCAAATTGCAAGCTTTATGCATGTTAATCTACTTGTATCAACAAGTGGTCCAGTCAGACAGCTACAATGTATTTCTGTGGTACAGCCAAGAGACAGAGCCATATGGACTGGAATGTATAGATGGTATGCAGAAATGTGACACTTACAGTGCTACCATTTGTAGGTGAGATCTAGAAAGCATCCATTTTCCTTAAGTCTCTTTAATGATCACGTCACTTAAATAGCAACCTGTCATCTCTGAATTGTTTTGTGACTATGTACTTTTATTGCTAATTTCTGACACTACATATCCCACTTTTCAAAACAATACTAACAAAAAGTTTGTGTATAACAGAGTGCATCGTAAAACTTGAGGAGACATTTTTAAAAAAGAAACATGAAGAATAGCTCACTCAAATCTGCAAAACAAAATCATGTCAGTGTATTTTTTCCTCTTCTAAAATAAATAAGTTATTAGCAGTCATTCAGTGTGTAGAGAATGTTAAAACATGTAAATGACAAAAAACAGAAATGTTAAAGCATATTAATTAAATTCTGACACTAACAAGTAAACTCAAATCCACTCCAGCAACATTAAAAAGTTAGGCAAGGAACTCAGGCATAAGATAAAACCCTGCAAAGCAAAGTACAAAGTATCTCCCCATCCTGCCAAGAAAGCCACTGCAATACGTTTTTTCCTCTCCTGAAGAGAAATGTTACTAGCATTCATTCCTAATTCCAAGAACAATGTAGTAATTATAGTAACTTCCTCTAAACATAACCACTAATTAATTAATCCGTCAAATTGCTACTTCTTTAATAATAAATTGCTGGAAAATTCAACTCATTATGCAATTACAAATATTCATGCAGAGAAATTCATGTGATTCATTATTGTGGTACTCCTAAAACTGTGTAATATATGCATACCTTTCCTGTTCCAGTGACAAACTTTCCAATATGGATCCAATAATACTTCTTTATTATTGCCACATTTAATAAACATTTGTAGCATTTTCTTAGCTGCAGTTAGAAATTCTTCATTTTCAGGGCGCATTCATTGGGTTCTCTTAAGGTAAAGGAGCTACTGTATGTTGTGAGCAGTAACTGGTTTATATAAGCAACTATTTGAAGCTGTTTCTTTGTATATGTTATATTAGATATCTGGCTATTTTCAACATACAATTCCAAATTTAAGCAGTTTATGCTACTGTGGTCCATATTTTCAAATGCCATATCTTTTTTATTCTACTCCTCAAAATAAACAAACAAATAAAGATTTTGGGAGTTGTCCTTACACAGGTGCATAGGGGCTTCCACTGCTACTGCTTATGGTTGTTCATAATAAAAGCCTTCAAAAACAAATTAATACTTCTGTAAGCAAAATCTAATAGGCTCATTCACACAATGAGATATAGGAATCCACATAAATAGTATTATAATGCCTGTAAACCCAAATGGTGTTGTATACTTGGGTATAAATTAGAATTACCTGTGCCAGTTATAACCCAGTAATAATTTTCATTCCATCTCAAATTCTCAATTTTTAAAATTCATAAAAGTGAAAGGAAATATTAGCTGTTACTTAGATTCAAATCCCAAATGATAGGTGAAATTTTCCTTTTCACTTCTATGATTCTAATAATGACCAAAGCAGAATTATTTCTTTGCAAGTGTGTGTGTGTGTGTGTGTGTGTGTGTTTGTGTGTGTGTGTGTGTGTGTGTGTGTGTGTGTGTGTGTGTGTGTGTGTGTGTGTGTGTGTGTGTGTGTGTGTGTGTGTGTGTGTGTGTGCCCCAGCTGAAAGGAAAAAAAAGCTGTTAAAGGAAATCCCAACACCAATCTGTCCATAAGCTGTTTATTAGTCTAGTGGCTGTGATGCCACTATGGAATGCTGGAGGTCTTGCGATCGGAATCCCAAAGAAGAGTTAATATTCTAACAATGCCAAAAGGAAAGGGCTTGCCTGCATTTCTGTGTATGCTTATGATTTGACAGTTTTTAATAAACCTCTCAAATCTTTCAGATGTCTAATATATGCTGGTGATTTTACCACATATTTATATAAAAGTGTATCATATAACTTGTTTGCATTTAAAAGCATTCTCTAGAGTAGGGTTGCCACCTTGCTTCACGGCTAAAACCGGAGCAAAGCCACGCCCCTCGCGTCACCAGTAACCCCGCCCACCCCAACCCCCTCTCCCGCCAACATACCTCCTATTTTGTGATGTCACGACAGCATCACTCAATGGGAACGCCCTCTTTTTCGCTCCGCCACCTGCTTTTGGCTGATTTACTATGCTTTTCTGTAAAAAAAGCATAGTAAATCAGCCGATTTACAAACTCCGATAGTCTGTTTCCTTTTTGAAACAGAATACCGGAGTTTGTACAGTGTTTTCTGGACTACCGGAGAATCAGTTTGATTTCCTGATAGTCCGGAAAAAAACGGAGGGGTGGCAAGCCTACTCTAGAGTCTCCTTGATCTTTTATCTGTTTAAAATGTTTGTAGTTTTTTCTACCTAAGTAGTGTTGGTAGTGTAGCATTGTCCATACTCAGGCTTGTGTTTTGGGCCTAGTTGTTTGTTAATAGAGGCTGTGTGTCTGAGCACATGTCCCAGGTCATCATAGCTTAGTGAAGGCCAGTATAGCATTTCAGTGAGAGTGAATTGTTTGTGGTCATTGGTTGAATGGGGTTGTCTGGATTATGCCTTGGAATAAGCACCTCATTGGTTCTTTCAAGCTTTTTTTTTAAGTTGTTTCAAGTTTCAACTTTGTTACTTGTGTCTTTCTGCCATTTCACACTAAGCTAATTGGAGGAAGTCTGAGGAAGGGCTCTGAGCTAACAAATCTGAGATATATAACATTAAGTATCCTGTTTTTTGCTTATTTCTGAGTTATTTATAGCACTTTTATTTTACTCATTGTGTGTGAGGTATTAAGTAGAATTTTCTACAATTGTTAAGCATCTGGTTGGGTTTGTTTGTTCTGATTTTTGTTTCCCACCCTCCCTCACGCTTGGTATCTTGTTTTTATACTTGGTGGCTTTGCAGTTGCCCACCCCTACTGTAAATTTGATCTGGGACACTCCTCCCAGTCTAGTGTCATTACCTCATTCTACCTATTCCAGGGAGAAAATTTGAGAAGGCCAACCCAGTTAGCTTCTGCTCCTCCTTTCCCCTTTACAAAAAAAAAACTTTTCTAAGCTTGTTTCCTGCCTTTCCTATAAGTTGTCTAGTCCAGATACAGATTTGCTCTATCCAGGACTGTTTTTAAGCTTCTGAGTCCCCAAGCCTTTCTGTGTTGGAGGGAAGCCTTCTAGCTTAATTTTGTTTCTTAGAACTAGCTAGTTTTCTAGTTTCAGCACTCAGATCTGTTTCATTGAGCTCAGCACTTGTTCAGAACTCATTGTAAGCACTAAATAAGCTACAAATTACTACAGCACTCAACTTCCCTCACTTGTCTAGAGGAAAAGAGTTTTTAGTACTTAATAAATAAGCACCTATCCAGGCATGTCTAAGGGTCAGTTCCCGGTGTTTTCTCCTGTCTACCTGATGAATCTGGGCATCTTGGGGCAATGCAGCAATTGCCTCATGTACACAGACAACCTTCTCCTCCTACCACCCAACACTACAACCTGTGAGAGATGCACTTATATAACAAAACTAGAAGCAAAACTCTCTCTTCACCCAAGACTGGACTAGACAGTCAAGTGGAGAAGGTAAACACTTGCACCACACCACACTCGTCACATAGTCCTTCAAAACCTACACCACCAAATCACACACATAGAAACACAAAACACACACCTACATTCATGGAGGCTATCAAAAACATCTACCCAAGCAACAGGGACCTCCAAAGCAGAAACGCAAGCAACCTCTACCACCCCCCAACACAACCCAAATGACACATAGCCCACAAACTCAGTGTGCCACTCAACCACAGCCCATAAGTGATAACAACATACGCAACACACTAGTCATAGATGACTCTATAGTCAGGCACACTGATGTTTCACTCACCAGGCTAAACAAGGAGAAAGTCACTGTCAGCTGCCTGTCAGGTGCCAGGATCCGCCACATAACGCATGCACTCAGGTCACTCCACAGCAAGTACAAATATGACTCTATCATTGTCCATGTTAGTGTGAATGACCTGAGACGTACCTCCCTGGACTACATGAAAAGAGACATGGAGAAGCTTTCTGATCTTGTAGCCCAGGCAGGTATGACCCTAGCCCTGAGTAGCATCCTGCCATCACCCAGAATGATACCAAAGTACAAGGACAAAATGATTGACTTCAACAACTGGCTAAGCTTCTGGTGTCATTCTAAGGGGATCCAGTATCTGTCTGCCTGGGATGACATGATCGACAAACCACGATGCTTTGCCAGAGATGGCCTGCACCTGTTGCCCTTGGGATTTCGGATACTGGCTAAGGCTCTTGCCACCCCTATAGTGCCTTTTTTAGGCAAGATTCAAATGACAAATTCACCACCATAACAGGTACAAGCAAGCAAAATCTGAGGGTAATGCTACTCAATGTTAGAAGTCTAAACCTCAAAATGCACTCACTCAAGGCACTCCTTAAAATGGAGAACATCGACATCTGTGCAGTGACAGAGACCTGGTTCAAGGCTCCAGAGAGCACCCCTGCATTAACAAGCTATAATTCATACCACACCTTTCGGCCACCTAACTTGGACCGAAGCACTAAAGGCGGAGGCATGTCCATATTCATTATGGATATCCACACCTCCAGGCTAGTTGCTCAGCATAATGCATCTGAGATTATCCAAGAGCAACTAACTCTGGGTAAGACCGCAATGCAAATTGTAGCTTGCTACAGATCCCCCACCATGCCCCAGGATTCCAACTCCTCATTTTTTGATACACTGGAAAATATTAGGGTACAACCTAACACCCTAATAATGGGCGATTTCAACTACCCCAACATTAACTTGGAAAACTACTCATGTGCCAACTCTTGTGCTCAACGTTTTCTGGAATTCATAAATTCCAATGCCTTGGATCAACTTATCCACATCCCCACCAGGGGCAGCAATATCCTAGACCTGGTCATTACCAACTTGGGCAATCAGTGTTCCACACCAGAGGTCAATTCCTCGTTGGTCAGATCCGAACACAAGCAAATCACCTTAGACATCCACATCCCAGCCCCACCCCCCCCCACCCCCATTAGGGGAACCACCGTAAAAAATTTCTCCAAAGCCAACTTCAAGTTTCTTAAGACAGAAGTGGCAAACTTCTTGACACCCATGCTGATGGACAATAGAGGTACGACTGCTGAATCCTATACAATTGCACTTTATAAGCACTTACACGACTGCATGGATCATGCAATCCCTAACAGAACCAAGATGCTATCCTCCAAAAAAGGAAGCCAATCTGTTGGTCCCCTGCTATAAACAAACTCTACAACAGAAGAAAGAAACTGTTGCAAAAAAGAGTAAAATCCTATGATTGCAGGAACTCCGTGGTCATCCTCAGTAAGAAGCTGAGATCCCTCATAAAATCCTCCAAAGCTAGTTACAAAAACAAAATCGCCACTGATTCTAAAGACAACCACAAAGCATTCTATAGCTATGTCAAGAATCTCAATGGCAACAGTCAGATCTGCTCTGAATTACAGCACAATGGCACTAGATAGGTTCAGTGCTAACTTTACCCCTCTCTCATCCCCTAAAGGGCTCATCTCTATACCAGAAGAATGAAAATTACCTGTAATCATGGCTGCAGAGGTAAAAAACACACTCTGCAAAGCCAAGAACACAGCATCCATGGGACTTGACAACATCCCAGGCTGCGTTCTACATGAACTAGAAAATGAACTGGCACCCCACCTAAGTACCATGTTCAATCATAGCCTCACCTCAGGCTTTGTACCCACTGAATGGCGCACAGCAACAGTTATTCCACTTCACAAAGGGGGAGCCACTGCAGACTCCAGGAACTACTGCACCATTAGCCTGATGAGCCTGGTCTGCAAGGCTATGGAGTGTATCATCATGGAACTTATAAACAATGACATTGGTAATCTCCAAACTCTGGACCCTACCCAGTTTGGGTTTGTAAAAGGCAGATCATGCCTCCTAAACCTGATAGACTTCTTTGAAGTGGTCACCAAAGCTGTAGAGGAGGGTAAGGTGGTACACACAGCCTATCTAGAGCTCACCAAGGCTTTTGACACCATCCCCCACTCTGGAATTATAGACAAACTCACTAAACTAGGTATAAATCCCTATGTCACAAGATGGGTTGCCAGCTGGCTCACTGATCAAACCCACACTGTGAAAGTAGCAGACTCTAAATCCAGCTTCAGAACAGTGACAAGTGGAGTACCACACGGTTTAGTCCTAGGTCCTCTCCTGTTTGGTATCTACTTCTCTGAAATACAGGCTAACACAGAAGGTCTTTGGCTAACAAAGTTCGCAGATGACTGCAAACTAGGAGCCATAATCAAATCTCCTAACGATGTGGACATCTTACAAAAGGGCCTCACTGAGACAGATGCCTGGTGTCAAAGCCATGGCCTCAAGCTCAATGCCAAAAAGTGTATTGTCATCCCTTTTAGTAAAAACTCTGTACCCATGAACTACCACATAGGCAGTAGTCTACTTAACACCAAAAGTGTGATAAGAGATCTTGGGACACAGGTGGACAGTAGTCTCTCCTTTGATAATCACATCGCCACAGTACTCAGGAAATCTTTCTACATGGCACACCTCATCACAAAGGGGTTCTCATCCAGGAAAAAAAAAGGTCATTGTTCCCCTCTACTCATCACTCATTAGACCCATTATAGAGTACAACGCCCCTTTTGGTAAGTATCTCACAAGACATCTACAACAACTGGAAAGGCAAAGAGGATTACCGGCCTCAAACAGATGCCCTATGCAGACCGTCTCAAAAAACTCCAGCTTTACTCTGTCGCATATCGCCTACTCAGAGGCGATCTCTGCCAAACATACAAAGCTATGTCAAACCCAGAGCTGTTGGACATGCTCCACGAAATGAAATCCCAATCCCTCCGAGCTACACGTTCTAGGGACCTAAACCTTGTCACCACAATAAACAGAACATGCTGGAGAGATAGATTCCTTTCTCAGAGACTTCCCATACTCTGGAACAAACTACCTATCTATATCAAACAAAGCTCCTCATTAGCACTCTTCAAGAAAAAATCTTGATGATTAGATGGGAGATAGGAAATTCACCCCGGGGATCACTTCTGTGGCTCTGCTTGACAGGGGCACAGGAAAATAATTTCCTTGGGTGGCAAAAGCCAGGGTACTGTTTGGCTAGGCTTATATAGGCCCTATAGGGCCAATAGCCTAGTACCTACCTATGACCCTATGAACCTAAAAATGTTATGTATAATTAACCCATGTTTTCCATATAACCCCATGTATATAATAGGTCCAGTGGGTAGAGTAATTAAATATTTATACAACTTTGGGATACAATGAAAACAATAACAGTATGGATTACTTAATTTCACTCTCTTAGCTGCACTACCTGAAATGAATGTGTTATTTTACTCATTGTATTATTCCAGTAATTTTGTGATTTCACATACTTATCTTTTTTGACATTTCCTGTAAATATCAATGTAATTTAGATATGACTTACACATGTTATAATATTGACTTTGACCTAGGGGCGCTACATTATTTCATTATTTGATGGCTTAAGTATTATCTGATTTTTAACTCTTGAGAGCTTAAGTTGAAATAATTCCTTTTATTAAATTCCAGTTCATGTAAATTTGCTCATAAATTAGATTATTTTTATTTTATGTTTCAAACATTCATGATATTTCATAATAACTATTCTCATGTATAGGTCAAAAGCTTGAAGTATTATGTGGGATACATTCAGAAAGATTACTATCAGAACTAAACAGCTCTTCATTATCACCACATGTATAAAAATAAGAATTTTCACTTACTGGTTCATGTCCTGAGAGTTATAACTTGGTTTTGTCTTAAAATAATCTCTTGAATTCATTTTGCAAATAAATTCCAGCAGTTCAAGTAGGTACAGGTTTAAATTCTGAGAATCTGAAAGTGAATGTACAAAGGGAGGGAACCCCCATAATGCATTTGCCAAAAATATCCTGCAGAAACACCCCCTTGCCGAACTTATATACCAAATCCATTGTTGCACCAACTCGAAGAAGGGGGAATTAATAATAAGGTCTCACTCCATGTCAAGCAAAGTAGTTGCTTACAGTGATTTCCTGTGGAGGAACTCTGATCATTGGCGAGTTGAACCTTGGCAACTGAAGCTCGAACAGCATTCAGTCTTCATCCACCAGTAGGGTAAGAAAGCACAACTTGGATCTATGGATGGGTAAAAAAAATTTACTTCTGAAGTACCACCTGTACTACTACTGAATGGAGGTGACTTCTAAATTTTTTACCCCATGCATGGGTCCCCATAAATTTATCTATGGTATGATTACAGTTATTCTCACTTCTGGTAATATATAGCTGTCAACCATGAGATGGTTAAGGCCAATATAACATCAAATGGGATGGGTTAATTCAAGCAAAACAGAAACTGGTTAGGATTATAATATTCCACAAGTCAGATAGTCCAATACTTACCTTTGAACCTGTCAAATATAAGGGCTAATAATTACAATGGGAATGCAGGACTAGGCTTCTTTAGATCATCACAGACCAATAACATAGCAAATACATATGAATCTATAAGATATTTATGGGTTCTAGTTATATGCTTGAGGACTGTAAGGGCAGTCTTCAGAAGTGTGAACATTTAAATGTGATTAGGAGAAAATATAACTAATCCTAAAGTAGGAGTTGCAATCTTTAGAAAAGGGAAGGAGCAAACTACATAGAAGTACATGGAACTGAAACTAAATGCCAAGAAATGTATAATTGTATCCTTTGGAAAACCTGATAATTTTGTAACTCCTCCATTGCCAACACCACCCTGGAAATTGAGAATTCTCTTTTCCACAAGGTACAGTGATCTTGGAGTTCATATGTTCATATACATAAGTAGCAAAGCTATGGATGTACAGCACTCACATGGGAGTGGGCTGCCCCAGAGAAAAAATACTTTTGGTATGTGACAACAGTGTTTATACTTCACTGTGTGTTTTATTTTTGGTAATTGGACTTAATTTTTTTGTAGTTTTCTGACTCATGTTATCAAATCTTGAATTTCCAGTGGGGTGCTAATATTTGTGGATATGAGAGGAAGTAATTGGAATATACTAAGGGAGACATCTCACTCAAAAAAACTTGACCATGTAAACGTTTAGTTTCAGTTCCATGTACTTCTATGTAGTTTGCTCCTTCCCTTTTCTAAAGATTGCAACTCCTACTTTAGGATTAGTTATATTTTCTCCTAATCACAGACTAAAATACTATGTTTGTCTCTAAATTAAGATAAGTGAGAACAAAGGAAATGTAAGTTTTACGGCTTATCTTTTGTTAGAAAATCATGTCACCTGATCATGACAGTGTCAAAGCAGTTCATGGCTTAACGTCTCCAAACACCGTTCAGGACACAGTAGTTAATTTGGCATGATAAACTACAGTGAGTGCTTCATAACAGATTTTAGCACAATGACTGCTTCCAGGTGAAAACTAATGAAGAAAGATTGCATTTTGCTGTGGACTGAGAGATTTCAGAAATCTTTGGAAAACTGAGAAGGACCTTGAGTTCCAAAAATGGGATAGCCTATCTCAACCCTGGCTGTGAGACATTTTCAGAAGTAGAAACAAACTCATTATGACTACAAACAGTACTGAGTCAAAGACAGAATAGCTAGATAAAAAGAAATGCATTTCAATCAGAACAAAGGTATTCTCAGACTAAAAAATATTCTGTTGCCATAATGTGGGAATGCAAGCACTTTTATCTGTTTGGAAAATACTTTGCTTTAATGATAGATCACTAACCAGCAGATGTGATTTTCAGCAACCTCTTGCTTAGAAAAGTGTGCCCTGAGGTTACGTCTCTACAAATTCAACATGGTAGATACTTGCTGAAAGGTACCAGACTAATCATTCCAAATTTGCTACACAAAACATCAATGGATTTGATTACAAAGCACTTCTTGGAATAATCAAAGGTTGTTGCAAAGAAGGTTCTAAGATAAAGGCTAGCTCTGAGAACCACAGGTTGTGTCAGTCTAATACTGCGATGGTCGCATGAGTACCACTGCAGATGTCACAGTTGTCAAATGTTCATAGATAGACAGCAGCTGTGATTTACTGATCCCATTAACATCCCAGACTACAGTTTGGTCATGGTGCATTAATATTCCAGGTTTGTTGTAGCAGAATCAATGGACTCTGCATCACATGATCCAGCTATCCATGTACTAGGTAGCCTTTTTCTATGTCTACAAAATGAGAGTACATTTAGACAGTGGACCATTATTCAGCAATGCCCATTATGTTTTCTGATTTATGTGGCTTGATTTTGATTTGCACCCTGCTGTAGAATAGCTCTCTTGAGCCTTTATTCACCCCGATACTTTGGGCATGTATCATTTGGTTTCACCTAGGCATTAAACCCCTCTGTGCCTGGGTCACTAACTCACCACTTCTGGTGATGACAGGACTTTTATGCGAGGTAAGTGTGCCTTGTAGTTGTCACTGCTGCTGAAAGAGGCAGGCTTTGAATGAATTAGGCCCTATCCCCCCATACTGCTGGTGTCACATTTTCTAGGCTAGGCAAGCAGTGAGATGTGGCTTTGGGAATAACTCCACCATGGGGACTAGAAAAGCTTTATCACCCAGATCATCCTACTCTCAGCTTGAAAACTGTTTTGAGCTCTATCTTCTACTGGAACTGCAAAGAATGCTTTACTTTTATTTGCATAATTCTCTGCCCCTCAGGTTCATAGGTAGGTACTAGGCTATCTGCCCAAAGGCATTTATAAGCCTAGCCAGAATGTGTTGGCTTTCGCCACCCCCTTAGATTAGTTCCCTGTGCCTCTGTCCAGCAGAGCCATTGAACTGATCCCTGGGGTAAACTTTCTGTTCCTCATCCACTAGTCAAGGTTTCTCTTGAAGAGGCTTAGTAAGGAGCTCTGCCTAATGTAGATTGGAATCTTGTTCCAGTGCATGGGAAGTCTCTGGGACAGGAATCTATCCTGTTTATTGTTGTGGTGAGGTTTAGATCCCTGGAGTGTGTGGCTCAAGGGGATATGGTTTTCTTTAGGCGGAACATGTCCATCAATTCTGTATGTCAGGCAGAGATCACCTCTGAGTAGGAGGTATGCAACAGAGTACAGCTGGAGTTTCTTCAGTCGAGCTGTATAGGGCATCTGCTTGAGGCCAGTGATCCTCTTGGTGAGGTACTTCTGTGGTCTTTCCAGTTGTTGTGTCTTGTAAGGTACATCCAAAATAGGGCATTGTACTCTATGATGGGTCTAATGAGTGATGCATAGAAGGGCCCAATGGCCTATTTTGATATGGATGCAAACCCTTTTGTGATTAGGTGGGCCACATAGAAGGATTTTCTAACCACTTTGGCAATGTGATAATCAAAGGAGAGGTTACTATCTACTTGGGTCCCCAGATCCCTTATTACGTCTTCCATACTTAGGGGGCTACCACCTATGTGGTAGTTTATGGGTACTTTGTTTTTTCCAAAGGGAATGACTATGCACTTTTTGGCATTAAGCTTGAGGCCATGGTTTTGACACCAGGTATCTGTTTCAGTGAGACCCGTTTGGAGGATGTCTTTGTCAGCCGGAGAGCCAATTATAGCCCCTAGTTTGCAGTCATCTGCGAATTTGGTCAGCCATAGTCCTGTGCTTGCCTGTACCTCTGAGAAGTATATGCCAAACAGGAGGGGTCCTAGGACTGAGCCCTGGGGAACACCACCTGTAACCGGTTTAGATCAGACCTAGCTCTCACAACTCTTACCATGTAGGTTCTGTCCGTGAGCCAGTTGGCAACCCATCTCGTGATGTAGGGGTTTATGTTCAGGCTGGTGAGCTTGTCTATAATACCTGAATGGGGAATGGTGTTGAAGGCCTTTGCGAGGTCTAGGTAGGCTGTATAGACCACCTTTCTCTTGTCTATAGCCTTGGTAACTGTCTCAAAAGAAGTCCACCAGGTTTAGGAGGCATGACCTGCCCTTAACAAAGCTGAACTGGGTAGGGTCCAGTGTTTGGGGGTTCCCAATATCTCTGTTAATGAGATCCATTATGATGCACTCCATAGCTTTGCAGACCAAGCTAGTCAGGCTTATAGGGTGATAGTTCCCGGGGTCTGTTGCGGCTCCACCTTTGTGGAGTGGAATAAACGTTGCTGTGCACCACTCTGTGGGCACATAGACTGTGGAGAGGCTGAGTTTAAACAGTGTGTTTAGGTGAGTGGTTAGTTCATCTTTGAGCTCATGTAGGACACAGCCTGGGACACCTTCTGGTCCCACTGATGCTGTGTTTTTGGCTTTGGAGAGGGCTGTTTTAACCTGAGTGTCTCTTATTTCAGGGGCACTACATTCTTCTGGTATAGTTATGGGCCGTTTTGGGGATGAGAGGGGGGCGAAGTTTGCACTGAACCTGTCTGCCAGGATGTTGGCTATATTGGTCGGTTCAGTGTATTTTGTGCCATTCTGCACGAACTCCAAGCAGATCTGAGAATTGCCACTTAGATTCTTGACATATCTAAAGAATGCCTTATGGTTATCTTTGGAGTCCATGGCAATTTTTCTTTCAAAGCTAGCTTTGAATGATTTTATGAGGGAACGTAGTTTCTTGCAGATACTGATCAAAGATGTCTTCCCTTCTTGGGATTTTACTCTTTTCTGTACTAGTTTAATCCTTCTATTGTATAGCTTGTTTATGGCAGGGGTCCATCAGACTGGTTTCCTTTTCTTGGAGGAGTGAGTCTTGGTTTTGCTTGGGATAGCATGATCCATGCATTCTTGAAGGTGTCCGTAGAGTGCATTAGTAAAGGATTTTGCAGCTTGGACAGTGTTATCCTTTAGCAGGGGGGCTTTGGAACTTCCCGCCTCGATCTTAAGTAACGTGAAGTTTGCTTTTGAAAAGTTTTTCACGGTGGTTTCTTTGACCGGGGGTGGTGGTGGAATGTGGATATCCAGAGTGATTAGTTTATGGTCAGATCTAACCAGCGAGGGGTTGACCTCCGGTGTGGAACACAGGTCGCCCATGTTGGTGATGACCAGGTCCAATATGCTGTCACCTCTGGTGAGGGTGTTGACCAGTTGATCAAGGGCATTTGAGTTTATAAATTCTAGGAAATGTTGGGCAAGGGAGTTTGTACTTGAGTAGTTCTCCCAGTTAATGTTTGGGTAATTGAAATTACCCAATATCAGGGTGTTTGGTGGGACCTTTATGTTTCCCAGTGTTTCCAGGAATGCGAAGTGGGGGTCCTGGGACATGGTGGGTGATCTGTAGCAAGCTATAATTTGAATAATTTGCAGTTTTGCCCTTGTCCTATGGAAGTGAACAGACAAAGTCTTATATTGCATTTTCCCTTCCCACATCAGTTCCAGCAGGTGTTTAACTTCTAGTCGAACTTGGATTGGCTGGGTCATAGTCAGGGCTTGATTTCTCTGTGCCAATGGAGCTGGCCTGCAGTATCCATTTTAAACATTTTTGTCAAAATCTTGGGATATAACACAGGAAAAATATTCCACTGTGGCCTCAGCTGAGTGGAGTGATAGAATGTTTCATAGCCAATAACACCAAAGCCATTAAGATTACTAGAAGCAACAGAATTTTCCCGAAGCAACAAGTATACACAGTCCTGAGTGGTTACAGGAGTTTCAGTCATCCTAACACAGGAAAGACTTCTAAAAGCCTCATACTAAATGAACAGTTCAACAACAATGGAATACCTTGTACTTTGGGCTCCATTGAAAAAATATATAACCAGGAAAGAGACACCAGACAGAAAGAGAGAAGGAGAAATTCTGAACAAAAACCTAATATGAAGTGTTCTATAAATGCCATGAAAAGGGCCAGAAGACAGCACTTCCAAAGGGGCAGGCTGTTGTAGCCAAAGAGTTTTACAGGAATGCACAAACCTCTGTTGTTTAGTCCATGTCACTATATGGTACAGTATTTTTCATATCCATATGTGGTACTGTATAGTCCATATCCATATGTTGTACAAGACATACAAGGATGTAGGTTTACTGTTTCAAAAGAGAGATATATTCTGACCTGACATTGTTCCTTTCTGAAGCACTTTGATGAGAGTGATGATTTTGAAGACATTAAAATTCAGGTCTGTTGATGCTAAAATATGTCAGTGGGGAATATTTTACTAGGAGATGCCAATACATCAGCACACATTTGGGTAACAGAGACATTCAAATAGAACCAGAAAGTAACCTACTTATCTTAATGACAGCATATTAGGTTGATTAGCTTGTACTAAATGGTTTGTCCAATAGACTGTTTGGAACCCAATCACTGCAGTTCCCACTACCTGTTCCCTATGTCTATAAGGATCTGAAAAGGCATCCTAGGACTGAATTTATGGATTTTCATCCATGCATCAAGGCTGATTTTAAAGGGGGTAGGGAACTACTTTGCTTGACATGGAGTGGGACCTTGTTATGAAATAAGTGAGGTATACTTTGGAAGAGATATCTAACAGGTTATTTTAATATTACAATACAGATTAAGATTAAGGTCTTTACTGTGGGTATTAGTGGTATGCTAAGTTTTACAAATGTGTAAGATGTTGAGCAGAACTGAGACATTTATAACTTTTTGGGCCAATCAGAGGTCACCACACAGGAGTCTGTAAGAGATGGAGTAAAGTGAAAGAGCTTTTAGATATTCTAGATAACTTAAGCAGATCATGCTAGAGGTTTTCTTGGTTATGGACTACTGTGTTTTTTTCCAAGCAGGTGAGTAGAGGAGCATGATAACTTCCTTGGACCTGGAGGATATAATTTTAGTAATGTGTTAGGCTAGGTAGAAAAGTTTCCTAACAATAGTTGATTCATGGTGGTCAAAACAGAGTCACTGTCAATGAATGTGCCTTGGTCTCAGTGATGAAATCAACTTTGAGGGAGTATCATTTATGCAGTAGGTACAAGGGTGCTATTGTTTCAAGAGTACAACACTGTATTTTTTTTCCAATTAACTTGAATCCATTGTTGTGACACTGTGAATTTGTGTGGGTAAGGTCCTTTTGCAGGATATGGTTATCAATGGAGAGTTAATAAGCACAAGTATGCAGTTATTTGAAAAATTAGTCAGTTAGAGACCCTTCATATTAACTTGGACATCAGCAAAGTATGTGCTAAAGAGTAGCCAAGCTAATACAAAACATTGCGGGATGCCACTGGTGACAGGCATTTTAAAGGAAAGTGTGCCACAAACCGTGAATTTTTTAAGCTCATTAGCTATACAATGGGTTACAAAGGGGTTAATATATATTATGCCATGCGAACATCGCAAACCCGACAAACGTGCATGCTGATTGGCTAATCCAACCAGCGTGCACATAGTAAATCCTACAAGAAACAACGCAAAAAGTCCGGTCGCTAAATATCATGCGGCGACAGCACATAAACAGTAAAGTAAAGTAAATCTAATACCCGAAACACACAACAATTTAACGAAAACACAGAAAACTAACCAATTTCCATACTACACTCCTCATTCCCTCACCTCGAACACTAAAAAATAAAATGTCATGCAGTCGCAAATACATCACACACACACTACATAACCACCACTTATAACACAATAAAACCAAGCATTCTCATAAAACCATTCACTTACCTATATTCCCTACAATACCTATACACAGACAACTCCAAAAATGTACATACTAAAAACACACCACACATCCCTTGCAACGTCAAAAACACACACCATACCGAACGTCCACATCAGCATACATCTAATAAAAGCGCATACAACACCACCATCTAGTGACCAAATAGTAAAAGTACATATTTTAAAAAATTAATACAAATTAAAACTACACCACATTTCAACATACCTATAACTACTAAAACATAACTACACGTTATAAACTTCTACACTGCTTAAACTATATTATACCAAGCACCACCTAGCCCTTTCCTAACATTTCCTGAAAACTAAAAATAACATGTATTTAAATTAAAACAGAAATAAACAATAAACACAAACTGAAAGTGTGGACTATTTTATCTCACAAAAAGTGGAAGAATACAAAAAAAAGCAAACAAAAACATAAATAACAACAATACAAACATAATACAAAACAAACTAACACCATGGTATAATAACAATAACCCACTTCTGGGTGTGGGTAATGCTGGATTTACCCACGGTTGTCTTTGTTTGGTCCCTTGGGCTTCGCCCTCGGGACCAAACTACGCCAACCGTGGGTAAATCCAGCATTACCCACACCCAGGCGTGGGTTATTGCTATATACATGCAGGTGAGTTTCTCAATAACACCAGAGAGTGGAATGGCATCAAAGGCCTTATCAACATCCAGATAGGCAGTGTGTCCTGCTTGGCCATTATCCAGAGCTTCAGTTACCTTCTCAAAGAAGTCTAAAAGGTTTCAGTAGTAGGACATACCTCTGACAAAGCCAAACTTATTTGTGACAAGGTACTGTAGAGTGTCAATGTCATTATTTATGAAGCTAATGATAATAATAATGGTAATATGTCATTACTTTACAGATGATACTGGTAAGACTAATTGGTCTAAAGTTCCCAGGGTCAATGGTAGAGCTACCCATGTTCCAGTATGGCTATTCTCTCCAACCCTCAGGCATGTAACCAGTGGATAGGCTAGTACTGAATAGGTTTTAAGAGGGAATCAGTGAGGCAGTGTTGATTGCTAACTAGACCAGCTTGGTATGTTGTAAGAACCCATGGACCTAGTGTTTTTGGTTTTGAGGAAGACATTTAAGACCTCTTCAAAGGGAATTTTAGGAGGAAGAGGTAGGGGCTGAGTAAACAGGCAGGAAATAGAGCTGGGAAAAGTTGAAAGTGAATTTATCTGTGAGCATACTAGCAACACCCTCCTGGTCAGAGTAGGTGACAACATTAGAGATACATTCAGTGTAGTGTAGAGTATTACTTCTCTAGTTCTTAAAATAGTTAAAAAGGCTTTATGAATATATTTACATGTGGTGGTGATATTTAGTTTGTGCTTTGCAGCTCTTAATCTAATGCACGAGTTATTTGTTGACCTCTAAGTTTGTTGACAGAGTAAGGGAATTTGGGTTTATTCCTTAGTGCCAGAAGTTAGTTAATATTTCTTCTTTTGTTTTGATCTTTGGAAGGTTACATTGTTCTTTGAATTGCTTGTTGTAACAGGAATGGCTAGAACTTTGTTAAAATACAAATAAATAGTATAAATGTAAAACAAAAGGAATGTAAAGGCAGATATGATTGTAATATCAGTGCAATCATTTATGCAGTGCACTGCTTATTTGGTATGACACACACAGAGGATAAAAAGAAAGTTTAAATGAGACATATAAGAACACATTACAAAGAGTAAGTACATTTTCAGGAATTATATGGTGGAACTATGAGTGGGTGTTATAAAGTTAAAAAAAGTTTTAACATATCCGAACAGATTTCCTTTAATTTAAGGGTGTAGACCTCTCAATGTTTACCATTACAGTTATAGACAAATCAAAAACAATCAGGATGAAGGCACCAGTTTATGGGCACTTTTAAATGCTGGTACTATTAACAGAACTTTTTAAATAATTTCCAATTTTAGAAGGGACTGAACAAAATTTGAAAACAGGTTAGGGATATTCCTCCAAATATATCGACAGTTTAGAGGTATGAAAGAATGGATAGAGTTTACATGATAAATTATTAGAAAATAAAATTGTTAAATATACTCAATTTTAATACAATATATGTACAAGGCTTTACTAGTGAGTTTGAAATTAAAAGGCTTGTCCATTTTTAAATACATTTAAGTGTTTAGTTTATTATTAGATGTTCATTGTTTATTAATGTTAACAGTGTGTTCTACTTTAAAAAAGAGGCTTTGCATGAATGTAAAACAATAGTTCTCATAAGAAAGCAGTTGGCCAGATTATATATTAGTAAAGTGCTTTATGTCAGGAGAATTGGTGGGTTTCTTAATCTATATATTTCTGGAGAGTGGTAAAGGTATGTAACCTTGTGACTTAATTTATATGACCCCATTAAGCCCATTCTACAATGAGAACTCCCTTACAGCTAGTCTAACCTTCATTCAACCTCAGTCGGGGGGAGTATTTACAGGGTAATCAATAATATCTACCTTCATACATCAGAATACCACCAATTTTCTCTCTCTCTCTCTCTCTATTCTGCATCAATGTGCCAGCTGGTCTGTAGCATTCTAACACCCCTTTCCTGTTTAACAGATGAATCATCCCGCTGAACATTCCAACAAAGAATACCCAATCCTGCCTTAAAGTAGGCCAATTTCCATAAAACAAATCTCTGGGAAACTGTAAATATAAGCCATAATGTCATCAAACAACCATGTTGTCACTTACAGTCATATTCTCAAGAAGTCCAAATAAAAAAGGAAAGTGACTATTCTGAATAAAAAATACTATTATCTAGCATCTTAGTCCAATCTTTTACTGCAGTAAACACATTTATATAAACAGTAGCATATAAAACATCAAGACGGAGTCAACCATCCAAATCATTACACATCATCTTTTACACAGATGCTACAAATTCCTCCTCATCCATGTCATAGCAAGGCAAAACATCTTTGCTAGTAATAACTTCAGCTATCTCTCCACCAAACAATAGAAGAAAATAAGGTTTAACCATACAACTCGCAAGTATATACTCTAATATTCAAATGCTTCTAAAAGCATAGTCCGTAATGTTGTTATCAAAATTATTACATATTTTGAACATTCTGACTACCTTTAAACACTATAAGTTAAATCTAGCTATTTTAACATCTTAAGTACCCACACAAATCCTATTCAACAATTATAGGGCATATTTACAAACTGACGCAAAAACACTACACCTCGCAAGTACAGCTGTGCACGGCCAACCCAACATGAAAAACACACCAAAGGCCAGCACAAAAAGTTCCGAATCCAAAATTTATTTAGAAAGACATAGTGCTAAATAAGCACTGAAATAACAACTCGATCCTCATACTAGTTTCGGCAAAAAACCTTCTTCAGTGAGGAAGAAAAAAATATAATGACAGCTCACTGGTAAGCAGGAATGCTTATAAACAGCTCAGGACCAATAAAAAACAGAAGCACATTACATATGTGCATGAATAATGAGCAGCAAAGAATTACATTCAAAACAAAACAAAATGCACCTCCATACGTAATATATATTACTAAAGTATAATCACAGGTATAATAACAAAAAATATCAGAAAATATTTGGATCAAGATAGTCACTTAGTCATACATATCTACCAATGCGAAGTGTTACAAAGCAGTATGACTAATATATTTGAAATGTATAATACATTATCAAAAACACTATGACAGGTCTAAAAACTATCTATGCCATGTCTGAGGTGATAGTTGCATAACTATATAATGTGTTATATAAAAAAATTGAAGTTCAATGGTGGTCAAAGGACTGGCACCATAACCAGTGTAACAATACAATTGTATATATAATACACAAAACATATCTAAGGCTGATAATTGACAAAGGTGTAAAGATAAATACTAAAGCCAATAAAGGATTACAAACTGTTAGAATCTGGCAATATTAAACTTCTTGGCCAACTACAAAACACAAAGTCATACATACTGTTAATATCCAATGAAACACATAATGTAGAGCTATAAAACAGTCTAAAATTAGCCCATACCATATGTGAGTTAATATTATAGAACCATATTGTATAAGACATAACATTAATTCACCTGCTGACAATAATGCAAGAGCAAAACTCTGATGATGAGAGAGGTGATATGCATTTATAACACAACCCGTGTTTCTCATATGATACATATTGGTCTCTATAGTAATGGTTATCTTCAAATCATAAAGAAAACCATCATAAAGGTATATACATGTAATAACAATGATAATACCACTATTAACAAATACAAATGCAACTGCATGGTAGATAACCAAATATGATAGAACAGGTCTGTATATTGACAGCATAGGCTGGGGGTATACATAATTTTAACCCAAATGTTCATTAAGACCAGGTGGGAATAATGCTCCTAAATGGATAATCCAATATTTCTCTTTGTGGCTGAGTATACTTTGCCAACCTTGTTGGTTATGTCTATTTCCCATGACGTTATCAATAATCATAAACATGAACTTAGATGTTTTGTGTTTAGTGGAGTGTTGGTATAGGGCATTAGTAGTTTTTTTATTGCGTATTTCACTCCTATGTTCACTTATCCTGATTCTGAGGGAACGGGAAGTTTTACCCACATAAAATGCATTACAGTGGCATGTGGCTAGATAAATAACCCAACTAGTTGAACAGTTGCCAAATATTCGTACGTCATACACTTTGCTTGTATTAGCACTGGTAAATTGTTTGAGCTTATTCACCTGGCAGCATGAACTACAGTGACCACAAGGAAATGTGCCTATAAGTTCATCCCCTGTAATTGTAAGTTGTTTATAATGGGCACCACCACTCTCCTGATGTTTGTAATGTGAAAACAGTGTACCCAAGGTTTTGCCTCTTCTGTAAGTAATTGAGCATAGGTTACCCAAAATCTGTCGTAAATGATCATTAGCCAACAGAATATTCCAGTTTTTATCCAGGATACCCCTAACAATCTGATGGTTCCTACCATAAGTAGTAATAAATCTTATTTTGTCATCTTGGGTGCAATAATCTTTGTTCTTATATTGTAACAAAGAATTTCTGTCCTGTCTGTCAGTCCAGATCCTGGCAGATTCAATTTCAAAATCTGAATATCCCCTGTCCAAAAACCTGTGCCTCAGATCATGTTTAGCTATATCATAATCAATGTTAGAGGAGTTGATACGTTTCATTCTTAAGAATTGAGATTTGGGGATGTTGCGGATGGTGTGGCGTGGATGCATGCTGGATGCATGAAGTAATGAATTGAATTGTGGATACTTACGATGTGTTTTAGTATTAAGGGTATGATCGCTGTTACGATAAATTGTGACATCCAAAAAATCGATCTTATCTTTATCAGATGTAATTGAAAAGTCAATACCCCATACATTATTGTTTAAGTATTCCACAAATTCCAAAAGATACTCAGTATCCGCATGCCACACCATCCAGCAATCATCCAGGTATCTCCTCCAAATGTCCATCTCAACAAGGTATATGTTATGTAAAGGGTTGTAAATCACATATTATTCCAAATATGCCATGAAAAGATCGGCATATATTGGTGCAAAGGAGGCACCCATGGCTGTACCCCTCAATTGCCAATAACATTCACCTTGGAAATAAAAAACATTTTTATTAAGGACATGTTCACACATACATATAAGCAGTGTATTGAATCCAGGTGGATACAATTCAGCTTTGGTCAGCCAAAATTCTAAAGCCTGTAAACCTCCCCAATGTGGTATGCTAGTGTAGAGAGATTTCACATCCAATGTACACATAATCCAATTTGGATCCAGCTGGGTATCCTGAATAATGTTCAGAAACTGTGTTGTATCCTGAATTCTAGCTCTGACATGTGTCAACAAAGGTTTTAAATACTGAGTTAAGAACACAGATAATGGGTCAGTCAATGAACCATGACCAGATACTATTGGTCTACCTGGAGGACGAGTGATAGATTTATGAATTTTTGGTAGCAAATATAAAATCTGCTTAGAAGGATCCTTAACCTGGAGATGCTGCAGGTCTTTTGGGTAATAATACCCTCATCCACTGCCTGATTGAGGAAGGTGTCAATCTCCTCCTTGAATATTTTAGTTGGATCAACACCCATATGCATATAACATTTAGTGTCCGAAAGTTGTCGGAGACCTTCCTGAACATAGTCATGCATGTTTTGAATGACCACAGCACCTCCCTTATCAGCTTGTGAAATGACAATAGTATGGTTATTTCTAAGCTCAGATAGTGCTTGTTTCTCTTCTGATGTCATGTTCTCATGGGCAATATTACATTCCAAATGTGGAAAATGTAGATCTTTGAGTACTGCTTGTTGAAAAATGCCAACATTCTTATTCATAGGTGGCTGAAACGTGGATTTTTTAAAAGTAAATTCAGAAGATCTTTGAGATGTAGAGGTATCCTGTTCAGAAAAAAATATCTTAAGGTTAAGTTTTCTACAATAATCCATAGCGTCCAAGGAAGTAAGATAATGATCAGAGAAAAAGCTTGGAACAAAACCCAAACCTTTATTCAGGATATTATGCTGTGCATCAGTAAGTACTACATCTGACAACTTTAAAACATTTTCAAATGATGTTGTCAATGTCTCAATAGGGCTTGAACCAAACCTGGCATGGATTCTGTTCTTAACTCTATGGGTGGGTTTCCTCCCCCCTCTGGATTTCCTGCCATGTCTAAAGGGAGGTGCAAATTAGTAGTTTTCTTTTTTAATGGTGAGTTAATAGAGATTCCTCCTTCACTATCTGTATATGATGACTCCTCCCCTGATGTGCTCGTATAAGTTTGATCTCTGTGTTTCAATATGGACCTCGGTCTCTTCCTGGACCTGCCCCTAATCATTCCTGTTTGTGTGTCCTGAAACCTGACAGTTCTCTGTATTTGAAAGGGTTGTCACTTTTCATAATCAGTAACATCTCTGTTAAATTTTTTGACCTTTCGGTCCTTGATCAATTTGTCATAATTAGTCAATTCTTTGGACAGCCTATCCAATAGTTGGTGATAGTTGTGATTGGATTGAAATTTTTTGCATTCAACACTTAATTCTTTTATTTCTGAGACACCTACATCAATCATCCTCTCATAATAGGAGGCTAAGATTTTTACAAAAACCATAGAGCCATTTCTTAGTGCCTCATCCCATTCATCTGTCAGCCTCTGTTCAGATCTGCCGACTAGTGGACGGAGTTTAATTCTCAGACCTCTGGGCGCCAAGTTCTTGTATAAATATGCTTTAAACAATCTCAGATGCCAAATGTTAGCTCTGAGATTTTTTAAACCTTTCTCCAAATTCGAAATGCTGTTTCACAACTGTCACCCCTATCCAAATTGTATTCGCTCTGGTTGTTGCTTGAGACTTGGCCAAGACCAAATATGCCAATATCCTCTCTATCAGCACACAAACCATCTAATAGTTTATCTAATTCCATGACTAATATTAATTAGGAAATGCTGTCCAAGAATCGAATATGAAAATTCAAAAACTGTCAATAATATAAATGGTATCACAGGAATGAAGGACAGGGCCAATCAGAAAACCGCTGTCCAGCTGGGTGTTAATGAATAGCAGCAAAAATCCAAATACTTCTCATATAGTTTGGGACATACACAGAGGAGAATCAGAAAGCAAAATCATGAGGAGAAATATGGCTATTATAAACCAATTGGTAAGCAACTAAAGATCAGTGAAAAAACTGATAACTTATCAGAAAAAATTACCATAGAGGCCTATGGCATAATTCAATGGCCCAAAAAATGGTTTACAAATACTGTTTTTTTTTATATAACACATTATATAGTTATGCAACTATCACCTCAGACATGGCATATATAGTTTTTATACCTGTCATAGTGTTTTTGATAATGTATTATACATTTCAAATATATTAGTTATACTGCTTTGTAACACTTCGCATTGGTAGATATGTATGACTTAATGACTATCTTGATCCAAATATTTTCTGATATTTTTTGTTATTATACCTGTGATTACACTTTAGTAATATATATTACGTATGGAGGTGCATTTTGTTTTGTTTTGAATGTAATTCTTTGCTGCTCATTATTCATGCACATATGTAATGTGCTTCTGTTTTTTATTGGTCCTGAGCTGTTTATAAGCATTCCTGCTTACCAGTGAGCTGTCATTATATTTTTTTCTTCCTCACTGAAGAAGTTTTTTTGCCGAAACTAGTATGAGGATCGAGTTGTTATTTCAGTGCTTATTTAGCACTATGTCTTTCTAAATAAATTTTGGATTCGGAACTTTTTGTGCTGGCCTTTGGTGTGTTTTTCATATTTACAAACTGCCATGGTCATTTTTTTTCTCAAATATTTAGAAATGTGTACAAAACCTTGGCTAAAATATCTTCTAAAGGCATACATACATTTTGCACATACTTTAAGAGAAGTGTGGTTTTGAATCCTGATAGGTTATCAATAATGAAATGCTCTTGTGGAAATACCCATTAGTACTTAATGGTCCTTGATTAAAATTTTTGTCACATGCTGCCAGGCTATTACGCTTGAGTCTGACAAAGCCCTGTGCATAAATATATACAAAAACCTAAAACAGAAATATATTATGCAATGCCATTATTTCTACTGCTTAAACCTATTCCTTTTCATACTTAATAAACACCCAAATAGTATATACTTAATGTCTAATATTAACCAATATGTTTGAATATCATAAAATGTAATATAAAAAAAATCCCATTAAGATGCTCAAAAACAGATCTGCAAACTTGGTTCAAAATGGTACTACACATGTTCAGACAATGGTAATATACTAAAACCACAAAATTACACATATAAAAGTGAGTTTTAAAGACATACAGGCAGGTGCATGTGTGTGTGTATGTGTGTGCCTTCTGTGAAGTTTGGGTGGCAGGCTGGTAGCTCAACACCATTGCCAATCAAGCTGTGGACCGGTGATCCACTGTGGCAATCCTAACTGGGAAAAGCCGAAAGACATTGCTATAAACTGCAATCACATTTAAATTACATACATGTAGTATATGTCGTTCTGTGATTATGATCCACATTTGAGCAAAAAAATCCTTTGTTAAGCACCTTTCTGATGTAAGAAAGGTGCTTAACTACGTTTTTCCAAGCATCATTCAGTGTTGTTAAGCTCTAGTGTCATGCTCATATCCCAATTACCATGCAGAAGCATGCATGCATGTAAATATCATTAAAATGTTCAGGAAGATTATAAGCTTTGACCAAACTCTGCTTTAAACAAATGAAGAAAGATGCACATTTAATTAATGTCAATTGGAATTTTAAATGAAAACATGTACATGTACAAATTAATGTACAATTCCTATGCCTGGGTGCTCATGGGCACATGTAAAAACTCTGCTGAAGCATCATATCACCCCTTCACATTTTAAACAACATGCTGAATTCTAACAAGTTATCAGTATGCTGAAGCCTGTCATCCAAATATTCATAAACACAGTTACTAACTGTGGTCAGAATTCTGTTATAGGCATTCAGAGTCAATATGCAATCATGTCCAATCAATAAGCATATAAATAGGTATAAAAAACTTGATCATTTTATTTTAATGTTTTATTTATCCTTGATTGACCAAGTTAGTTCTACTAAGTTAGTGGCTGGTTTTCAGGGGGCAAGACCTGATGTAGTATGTGTACTACTAGTGAACATTTGTCTAGGGCATCGGGGAGTTTCCCCTAATCTTTTTGATAGGTGCAGTGGGATCTTTTACATTCACTTGAGCTACCACAAACTCAAGCAGATGGGGCCTCAGTTTTACATTTCAGCAAAAGGGTGACGCTTAGGAGTGGAGCACCCAACTTATGCTGCACTGCATTACCAGCACTTGATCTACCTGATGTGGGAATAGAGCCCACAGCCTTTTGTATCAAAAATGTAGAATAGTGTGTGTATATGTTGTACCTTTAAAAAGCATTTCAAGGTCAGCACGTGCATATAAACAGCCAGCAAGTGCTAGCTTCAGTGCCATTTTGTGAGTGCAGCCAGAGAGTGAGCATGTATGAGTGTAACAGCTAGTTTGTTTATAAGTTTATCTAACTTAAGGTTATTAAGCCTCAATCCTGATGTATTTGTACATAATAAAGCTGCTTGAACAAAACCCACAAAGACTCATCTATTTTATCCTGACTAGATGGGCAACATGGTGTCAGAACCGGCATTGCAGAGGCTGCTTTTTAGAGTTATGAAGTGCAGAGTTACCAGTTAAGGTAAACTAAAAGAAACAAGTACAAAAAGGGGCCAGAAATGAACCAAAGGTAATAAAAACTTGCACAATTTATTTTATAAAAAAGATAAAAATGGAGCATTACAAGGGCACAAACTGCATTATTAAACAAGAGAGAGGCACAAAAAGGTTTATTAACTAAACAAAATGTTTAAAATTAAGATATTGGATAAAATGATTATCAGAAAAGCACATAAGGTGTTCAGAATTACCTCGGAATTGCAAAACAAGTGTGTTTAAAGCAAAACTGGCATGTTTAGAATAAAACGAGCACAAGAAAAGTATAATGGGTATGAAAAGAGATTAAACGAGCAAAACAAATATAACAAAGGGCAAAAACGGCACATTAAGTATAAATAAAGCAAGGTGACTGCATGTTTTTGGTAAACTACTGTGTTTTGGCATAACTACTACTTTACATTATATTCAAGTCATAACTAGAGTTATTCAAACTATCTCAGAGGGTGTAGAAGTGCTTACAGTGTGTGCTTATTACTAAGCATTTATTCTGAAGAGTTTATTTGTGTGCAAAGCACAACTATTTCGTAAAATACAGTAAAAATACAGCCATTTTGAAAAGTTTCTTGTGCTGGGTGTGTCTATTCACAGAGTGCCACCATTACAGAGTGTTTCTTGCATTGTAAAGAGTTATTTAGTAAAGTACAGCCATTTGGGGAATGTTTCAGTGTGGTGTGTACTGTTTATTTGCAAGGTGCACTTACTTTGAAATGTTTCTTACTCCATGTAGTCCGAAGACCTCTGCAGTCATTATTGGGTCTCAGAGACAAGTTTGAGAATGAATTTGATTTAATTTGCCAAAGAAGCTCATCATATAAGCACATATCCTAGTTCCAATTTTTATTGAAGCTATTTTCTCAAAGTATGCTGATGTTTCCAGTGACAAGTTGGGCAAACTTCCAGTTGTGTATTCCATGAAGTTAGACCCAGAGGTCAGTCCAGTAGTCAGACCAGCAAGAAAAGTTCCGATAGCTATGCAGGATAAACTCAAAGCTCGGCTGGATAAAATGGTGCAGCAAGGTGTAATTTGTCCAGTTACAGAATCAAATGAATGGGTGTTGTCCATGGTAGCAGCCCACAAAAAAGGCTCAGATGAAATCAGAATATGTATTAACCCATGGGATTTGAACAAAGCATTAAAGAGACTGCATCATCCAATGCATACAGTCAAGTAAGTCACAGCCCTAATACCAAATGCCACTGTTTTTTTCTGTCTTGGATGCAAGAAGTAAATTTTGGCAAGTGATGCTTGATTGCAAATCCTCATTACTAACCACTTTCAGTACCCCATTTGGCATATATAGATTCCTCAGGATGCCATTTGGAATAAATTCTGCAAGTGAAGTCTTCCAGCATGCAATGGAGCAAATTTTTTCAGGTTACCCTTGTGCCATAATAGTAGATGATTTATTGGTTGGAGGCAATGGTGAAGCAGAGCATGACAGAAACCTTAAGAAAGTTCTAGATAGAGCACATGAACTGAACTTAAAGCTCAATCCTCTGAAGTGCAAATTCAGTCTACCACACATTACATATGTAGGTCATTTATTTACTAGCACTGGCTTGAGACCAGACCCGTCCAATCAAGCAGCCAGCCAGCACCAAATAATGTTTAGGCTCTACAACATTTTTTTGGTATGGTAAAATATTTAGGTAAGTTTATACTAGACTTCAGTGAGTTGACAACACCTTTAAGAGAGCTGACACACAAAAATGGGGTCTATATTAGAACACTGAACATTTGAAATGTTGAATGTTCTAATATCAAACCCTAGCAATAGAAAAAAAAAAACATTGAACATTCGGAACAGCAAATTTTTTCCTAGGGAAATAATTCGCTGTTCCAGAACACATACACACAACACAAGCACACCAAACAAACAGCAATCCACACACATGCACCTAAACTCCAACACCTAACCCTATACTAAAATATACAAACACCACTAACTATCCACTTACCTTAACCCAAACCCTAACCCTAAGGTCTGTCACTATCACACAGTCACCTCACCCGTGCCCTAACCCTAACTCACCTAACCCGCCCTAACCCACATGTCCACACAATCGCACACTTACCCGACCTGCGCCCTAACCCTAACTCACCTAACCCGCCCTAACCCACATGTCCACACAATCGCACACTTACCTGAACCTGACCCTTAACTTTCCACCAGAGCACTGAAAATACAGAAGCAACAGAAACGGACAACCAAATTATTTCCCTAGGAAAGAATTCGGTTTCCTGTTACTTTGATATTTTCAGCGTTCACTGAAAACGGGTCGATATTAGAACACCCAACATTTCAAATGTTTGGTGTTCTAATACAGACACCAAAAATGTTATATGGTCTTGGTTGGAACAGCACCAGAAGGCATTTGAAGACCTTAAGCAGAAAATTGCCACCCCACCCATATTAAGAGACTATGATGTCAATAAACCAGTAACTCTTTCCTGTGATGCTTCAAAATTTGGTCTTGGCGCCGTTAATTTTCAAGAAGGCAGACCACTAGCCCATGCATCTAGAACTCTTACCCAAACTGAAATCCAGTATGCTCAAATTGAAAAAGAACTTTTGGCAACAGTGTTTGCATGTTCAAAGTTTCTATATGGTCGAGCTGTTCAGATTGAAACTGATCACCAACCTCTAGTTACTATTCTAAAAACGCCTATGCATTCAACTGCAGCAAGATTACAAAGAATGATGCTCAATTTGCAAAAGTATAACTTCAAAATCGTCTATGCAAAAGGCAAACTTCTTTATCTGGCTGATACCTTATCCAGATCACCCAGAAATACAACAGAACAGCTTCATGCAGAGAATTTTGACTTTGACATCATGGAAGTGCATAATTTTTCTGCTAAGAGACTTGATGAGCTGAGAAATCATAGAAGGACTGATCCAATTTTGCAAAAACTCAACCACTACATTAATGTTTGATGGCCGTCAAAGCAATCTAGTGTACCACCTGAAGTGCAAACCTATTTTCCTTACAGAGATGAAATGTTGATGGAAGTTGGCATTATTTTCAAAGGTCCCAAAATTGTTGTCCCTGCTTCGCTTCCTTACAACATGAATATATCCAGATTTTGCATAATGGTCACCCAGGTATCGAATCTACCAAGAGAAGGGTGAGAGAACTAGTATCTTGGCCATTTCTAGTAAAAAAACATTGATAAAGTACTTTCTTCTTGTTCAGTATGTAATAGTGATAAACCGCATTTGCAAAAAGAAGCACTTCAGCTAAGTCAAGCTCCTGAACTACCTTGGTCAACAGTAGCCACTGATATATTCGAGTGGAACAATCAGCATTACTTAATGTTGGTAGACTCTTACTCGAACTGGTTTGAGATTGATTTGGTACCTAACCTAATGTCCACTGCTGTTATCATCAAGTTGAAACATAATTTTTCAGTCCATGGTAGTCCACACAAAGTTGTTTCTGATAATGGTACCCAATTTACCAGTCAGTCGTTTCAGAAGTTTGCAAAAGAATGGGACTTTGTATATGTTACTAGCAGTCCTGAATATCCACAGTCAAATAGACTAGCTGAACGTGCAGTGCAGAGTGCAAAGCAATTACTTGAAAGGCCAAAGCGTAATAATACCGGTCTTTTTGAATTTACTTAATCTCAGAAACATACCCCATGACAATATACTTGGGCTTGCCTGCTCAGAGACTTCTATCCAGGCAAACCAAAATAACACTGCCTATTAGTTTCAGCTTGTTGAGGCCTAAAGCTAAGAACAACAGGACAATTAGAGCCAAATTATTCAGAAAGCGTGCTTTCCAGAAGTCCAGTTATGATATATCAAGCAGATTTCTTCATCCATTGAAAGAATGAAAGACAGTGAGGATACAAATGGCAAAAGGTTTTGACTGGATTGGTCAAGTAACAGGTATATATACCGAACCGAGATCCTGCTTCATAGAATATGAGGGTGTGGAGTACAGGAGAAACCGCAGATATCTTCTTCCTGTACCAGAATCAATATCACAGCATTGTTCCTGTGATATAGACTCTAGATCTCAGAGCAATCCAGACAATGTTCCTGTTGCAGATCAATGTCTTAACTTCTACTTCCATTCCTGATGATGCTCCTGATGTCCCTAAGACTGAACATTCAGCAGAGACAGTCCCAGTTGCTAGACCTGATTCTAATTTCTATGTCACATGATTTGGTCATATTTCCAGACCTAGTGTGAAATACACAGCAACCTGGACATAATTGTTTATGTATATTTAGTTCTGTATAATTGCATGAACAAGGAATTATTTGTATTAATTGCATGTCAATTACTGTCATCATCAGTGCATGATTTATTTCTCAAAGAGGGAGGATGTAGAATAGTGAGTGCATGTTGTACCTTTAAAAAGTATTTCAAGGTCGTCATGTGCATATACATAGCCATAACGTGCTAGCTTCAGTGCTATTTTGTGAGTGCAGCCAGAGAGTGAGCATGTATGAGTGTAATAGCTAGTTTGTTTATAAGTTTATCTAACTTAAAAGTTATTAAGCCTCAATCCTGATGTGTTTGTACATAATAAAGCTGTTTGAACAGAACCCACACAGACTTGTCTATTTCATCCTGACTAGATGAGCGACAAAAGGTAAGTGTGCTAACTGTTGTACCACTGACACTGCAAACTTCTCATATAAAAATATTGCTATGCAAATGATGAAATAAAACAAACACAATATAAGATCTATCACAATGTCCATAATCCTTACTTTAGCATAAAATACCAAGGGAGCAGTGAATCAAGGAACTAATGTCCATTCCATGAATAAATGACCATCTGAATAACCAAAAAACATATTTTAATGAAGTGTTAGAAAAAAAAAACAGACTCTGGTCCCATTTCATGCTCCCAGATGTAAACGTAAACATACATCACGCTTTATCTTCTGTGTTACATAATCTTTCTCATTTTTCACCAATTTCCATCTCATGGCAGGTAGGCTTTGAAGCACTTTCACATTAAGCTCATCAGTCTCATATGCCACTGCAAACCTAGCATTTTGTCCATTGCTGATTGTGAACTCATAAATATTTACACTATTGTTGAATAAAGCAACTTCAAGATTTATACTTAATGTAGTGTCTACAAAACTCCCTAATAACTTAGACAAACTGAGGTCTTTGCAACAAAGTAATTGCCACAAAATCATGATCTACATATAATGGGCTATCATTAACTGTGTACTTTCCCCAGGTTCTCAAATTTGTCACAACATCTTTTTTTCATATAACACAACAAACTGCACCAATATCATCCAAAGTTCACCAATAATTAAAGATAGCTAATAAGCCTTCTCAATGAAGAAGGACGTCTTGGAAAACCTAGTCCAAAATACCATCTTAGCTTTGACAAACTCCACTCCGGGTTCTTCACATTCCAAAGCTTCCCTCAAATTTCCATGACTTCAAGAACTATCCTCCAAAACAACCATTTGTATATGTCTCAAATGCTTTATTTCATATTTTGAAACTTCTGTTTTAGAAGCAAAATGATATCACACTGCCCTTGCAAAAATTTTCAACTTCCATTCTTTACACCCCAGTTCTCCTGTATACCTCAATAATATATTAGAAATGTGCTGCAGTTCATGTGTCTATTCCAATATCATTTGACAAAATATTCATCACATGTTTCTTGTTAATCTGTTCTCACTCGAAGGTCCTAGCCATGCAGCTGACTACACTCTTCATCTCTTCTTCAGTTGTCAACTCATCTCCTATCTTACACAAAATAACTATCAGCAACAAGTGCACAGACATTAACTCTACTAGTACAGGTACAGCCAAACTGAACTAAGTTAACTTAATATGACTAAACAAAATACACTAATTTACACAAATATTACTGAAGCAACCTTGCTGAATCACCATTTGATATCTAAAGTAATGCCATTTTAAAAACTGCAAATATTCAAGTCAGAAAAATACTAGCACAACATTTCTAAAAACTTCTAAAATTGCAAGAGGGGGAGACAGGCAAATGTTTTTCTTTGTGAAACAACAAATATGTGCTTTTTTGTAAGTGATAGCAACAATTTTTTGAGCTTTTTCTTCCTTATGTCTGCTGACAATCAGCCCTCATGTCTCCTGGTTGGTTCATTTGTTATATCTGTCAAAAGTCAGCCTTGGAAGACTGTAACACATTCAGACAGCCATCATCATTTTTGCAGGCCCTATTCTTCTTGCCCTAGTTTCTTGTTGATTGTCAAACCACAATACTGGTCCTGGCGACACATGCTTCAAAATGAAAATGGAGTTTAAAAATAGGACAGATATAAAAGAGAATGAGATGTGGTTAAGAAATTACTGGAATTACTTACAGGGGCTGACAAAGGCTAAAATATTACAGAATAAGGGGAATCTCACAGAACAAGAAGAGGCAGACATGCAGAGTGTTAAAGAGGAAATAAGGGAGCATCTAGGTAATGTGCATGAGTTTAGAAATATTGTGTTAACCAACTAATTTTCTGATAATAACTCCGCAGCACAAAAACGTTTAGCACAACTTAAGCAACAGAAAGTAGAAAGGGTTGTTGTCAAAATTAGGAAGCCTATAAAAAACAATAACCAAAGATCCTCTAGAGATATTAGGGATATTCTGGAAATTTTATGAAATTTTGTATAAGCACAGAAATGTGGAAATTAAGAAAGAGCACAAATGATAGGAGAAGATCACATAAAAACAGTGATGTACAAGCAGTCTTTAGTAAAGTCACTAGGAACAGATGGAATTCCTTCAGATGTTTGGAAGTGAGGAGGGTAGAAAGTGATAAAGATTTGGAAGATTTTATTTAACAATATTTTAAAAGGATGGGAAGCACCAACATCTTGGGAGAAAGGAGTGGTGATTGTATTACCTAAAGATGATAAAGACCCATCAGACCGAGCTTTATATAGACCTGTTTCAATTTTGTACCATAATTATAAAATGTTTATGTCTACTATAGCTAAAAGAATGGTAAAGGCACTGCCATAATTCACAGATATGGACCAACATGGTTTTCTGGAGGGGATGCAAACATTTGATGACATTAACAAAACAATGATGATCCAGAATGTAGAGATATATAATGAAATAAACACTGTTGGTGGTGGGTCTTGATGCATAGAAAGCATTTAACAGAGTAAGCTGTGGTTTTACTTGTAGGGCAATAGAAGCATTTGCATTTCCTGACACAATAATAAGGTTAATTTGGAGGATATATGAAGGATTGAAGGCAAGAATTAAAGTGGGAGGGTTCCTCTCTAATAAGTTGTGTCTGAACAGAGGAATGAGGCAAGGGTTTCCTTTTTCCTTTTGTTATTTGCTCTATCTTTAGAGTCATTGGCAAAGAAAATAAAGGACTCAGAAATGCAAGGATATAATTGATATGGTAATCAAGAAAAGTTGGCTTTATTTGCAGATTATATTATTTTGTATCTGATAAATCCAGAAAATGACATTTCAGTGTTATGAAACATTTTGAGACAGTTTCAAGCCTTTTTGGGATATAGAATTAGTGAAGATAGTGATAAATTATGTATCCACACACAAATTGTTTCAGCAATACCCATACTTATAGGGACACTATTAGATGAAGTATTTAGGAGTATGGATTAAAAAAAGGCTTCTGTTATGGCAGCTAAGGATACATGGGAAGAGACTAAACAAAATATAACACAAAAACTGAGAACCTGGTTGCTCTTTTTTATGGATAGAGATAGTAAGATACAGGCAGTGAAAATGGTTTTAGTCCTTTAGTTTTATATACAAGTCAGGTGTATGTTTAAAAAAACAAGAAAAGAAGTTGTGGACAATAATTAATAAAGAGTTGAAGGAATTTATCTTGGAGGGGAGGAGGGCAAGAGTTAAGTGGGTTAAGATGATCCTTCCAATAGAACAAGATGGTTTAGGATTATCGGATTTGAAGGGATATTTTTGAGTAACACAGTTGAGGCTTATTTACTTAACACTTGCAGAAGGTTATAATTCAAAATGGAAAGGGATGATGATGATGAAGGGGGGGTTCAAGAAATAAACAGAGAATGGGATTGTGGATGCAGATCCTTAAAACGAATAATAACAAGCATACAGGATATTATACTCATAAGGTAGCAGAATGTACTGTAGTCTAAGAACTAAGCCAACATGAGAATGGAGAAATTAGATTTTTCCAATAGGGATGACTGCAAGTAGGGTTTGGCATAATGATTAATGTCTTTTACAAAGTGCAGGGTTTGATTTTGACTTTGGGTTGCTGGCTAGGCTTAAAATGGCTCTTCAGGGCTGTTAGACTAGAATTCATCTATGAACAGGGGTATAGAAAATAGGCAAAAGTGGGCTGGAATTTACTGGAAAAAACTGGCAAAGGAACCAAGATATTGAGAGCATATAACTAGACTGGTAAAGGTAATAGAATGGGTTGGGGCCAAGAAGACATTTGGACTGCAGGTTAAAAGTTTTCTTCCATACCAGGGTTTCTTATCTGATTATAGACAAAAATAAAGGGATATGGAAATCTTTTTTTTTCTCCAAAATCTCTTTATTTCAATTTTCTTTTTTCAAATAATAACAACAATACGGTAACTCAAAAACACAAATAAACAATATAAATACCTATCTAAAGAAAACAGACAACAATCTCATTCCGAGAAAATTATACATATACATATATACAATATATACAGAAGAAGTCACTACATCGTCAAGTAAAGTATGAGAATTCTTATGTTCATTTGGTCTCATAAGGGATAGTTAAAATGGGGATAGTCTATATATAAAGTAAAAGGGATATGGGAATATTAAATGAAAGACATGCTGTGGTAGAGTTTTTGGCTGAATCTGGAACAGACGCTGCTGTTATAAATGAATAATTAGTAGGGTATATAAATATTGCATAACAATAAGAATCAGAGGAGGTTAGAAAAAATTGGGAAGAGAGAATAGAAAACCAATTAGAAAAGAATAATGGGAGGACATACGTATGGCTCCCAAGTTTTATACGCTAAACAGACCTCAAAGAATATTTCCTCATATATATGGCAAATGTTGCAGGTGTGCTGGGGAAGAAAGAGGTAACCAGGGACACATGCTTTGAGAGTGTAATGAGTTGGCAGGTTAAAAAATTCCCTACAAAGTACTTTGTCACAAATATCAGGTGAGCAAATAGCTGTAACTAAGGCCTTATTAAAATACTGGCCGTCAAAAAGTAATTACTAGAAAATAAAAATCAAAGTCTAAACCAACTGTATTTGAAGTACTGAATATTATACAGTAGATGAAAGAATTGGAAGAAGGATCCTTAGAAAAGGGAAGGAGCAAATTACATAGAAATAAATGGATTTTGTGGCTACAATACATGCAGAATAATGTTCAAGATGAGGAGGAGGAGGAGGAATGAGGTTTAAGGGAAAGTAGGAATTAAGCAATTTGTATAACGTTGGACAGATAGTTAAAATGATATATAATATATAATGTATGTAAATGTTAATATGGTTTGTTTTTCTTTTCTGTTAACATGCATTTGCCTATGTCTTCAGTTATAATTTAAGAAAGGTGTTTAAAAAACTTGAAGTCATTATGAAAGCCATATTCAGGGCACAGGGAGTTGAGATCAAGCCTTGAGATGAATTCTGAGTAGCTCCAACATCAACATGGGCACTGCTTACAGCAAAGTTAGTATCAATTAGTTGATACCTCACAGTGCTAAAAACTCATCCGAAGGCTGAGACACTGGAGATCTGGAACAATGATGACAGCATCAACACAGATAACAGCCTCGAAGACCAACTTGCCCTAATAGGGATTAGAAGAGTACCTAGTCTTTATAGCATTGATGCTGAATCCAGAGACATTAAAGATACGGTCAACAAGGAAGGCATCAATATACTACACTATGGTCCCAAGACTTGAAATCACAGCAGATATTAACTTTTCTGTCAGTGCTGACTTCCAAACCTGCAGGATGCTAAACTGGTCTCATTGGGACCAGAGCCTAGACATAGACTAATAAGAAGATGTCAAGAAAGGAAGGTAAAGGAAAATTGCCCTTGGTTGTTCTGATACCAAAGAAGAAAGGGACAACCTCCATCTGAATCTTCAGAAAGGTTGCCATGTTTTGATAGTGTCCATTCGCCACAACAGATTGACCACATAAGAAATGGAATGACTAAAAAGACTTAGCACATGGAGACCAAGAGAGTATGCATACTCAAAGTTTTGGAACAAACAGCAAATGCTGCCCCACCATGAAAACCTCAGAGTTGGATGCTACAACACAATGACTGACAATTTAGAAGTACTACTAGATCCAAAAGAAGCAGCAGTAATATCCAATCTCTATTTATTGGTAGGCTTACGGGAGGAAGCTTTAGAAGAATGAGACCTCAACGCATCCATTCTTACAAAATCGTAATACATCATCAAATAACGTTTTATAAACATTTTGTGTTACTTACCATGGGTTTGTTAAAAAAAAATCTTAGCAATAAACATGTGACAGCATGGTTGGCCTTAAAAACAAGCAGACTGGGACTTAGCCTTGCATGTCATTAAGCAAGGTGAAACATTTTGACATGTATTTGTTTAAACTAAAGAAATGTGACAGAAACAGCAGCATTTTCTTTACTTAAAAAAAATAAAGAACTCAGTGTGCCCCTCTCCAAAGCAGAAATACCTTATTGAGGGAGGTACTGTACACCTGATCAATTTGTGATCTTTCTGCTTCTTATCATCTCATATACTGCCTGATTTTGAGGATAGCAATAAACAGAAACCCTGTGAGTATTCAATGGTAAAGTGCCGTTGTTGCAGAAAACAACAGCAGCACCAGCTGGTAGTAACATGACATTTTTTTCTTGTTGCCTAATCTTGATAGGCAAGTAGATATGAGCAGTGAACAGCTTTTTAGGGCAACAGTGTGGCACTTACTTATTTTTGTAAGATTTAGGTGTCTGAGATGACCACAGATAACAAAAAACTGTTGTAGATGTCTATGGAGGAAAATGCCTGATTGTTCTTTGCTTATTACTGGGATTCTTTACTGTGTGGCTCTTGTTTGATTGGAATGAAACTGAAATACATTGCTGTGTTATTTTTTATCACAGTTAGATATTTGCTGTGTACATGGTCAACAAAGTAGCCATAACTATTGGGTGAGGGTGAGGGCTGGCTGTGAATGAAAGTAAATGACCCCTCTTTTTTGCTCAGTTTAAACAGTCAGTACCCTGACATTGCAGCATCAATGTGCATTTGTGTGAAGTAATATTGAATACTTTACTGTGATTACCATGTGCTTGTATTAAAAAAAAACTTAAAATATATTTCTGTGGCTATTTTTTTCAGTAATAATGAGACATCTGATGTGTATGCATTCAATAGAAAGGCTATTATTGATGGGTATGGAAGCCACCTATGGATAAAACTGACTTGCCCCTGATATTGTTTGATCACTATTAATCAACAGTCACTGATCTGGCATGTCAGAAGTAGAGTCACACAATGTAACATGTTTGCAAAAATCGGTGTAAAACTAATATTGCTAAGGCTCAAGTGTGAGGTTTGTGTGTGTGTGTGTGTGTGTGTGTGTGTGTGTGTGTGTGTGTGTGTGTGTGGAGGGGGGTTACTGCAGTTGATTTAACAGTAACAAGTTGTCCATAATTTCTTTAAATTTTCTAACACAGGTAAACATCAGCACTGCTTATGAAGAGTGTCTATCTTTGGTGGGCTGGACAAGATTTGTGTGAAAGCAACTGATCTTTGGCACAGTGAGCCGAATTGCCATTTCACAGCACTTGGCTCTGGTTGAGTTCTTGGTTGTGGCTCCTTCTGTGCAGAGTCTTCATGCCCTAAGTGTTTCTGTGTGGGTTTAGCATATGCTCTGTTTTTCTCCAATATCCCAAAGACAGGTCAGAAGTGGAGTCAGATTCCTTCGATTTGCCTGTTAGTAAGTATATATATATATATATATATATATATAGTGTGTGTGTGTGATGAAACTAATGTCATTGAATTTATTTATGAACACACGTCATGCTTAAGCCTTAGCAGTTACTAGTTTTAAACCAATTTCAGAAAATATATTACATTCTGTGACACTACTCCTGCCATGCCAGATCAGTGACTGTTGATTAATACAACAGTAAAGTATAATTAAAGGTATAACTAAATTATATGGTATAATGACATAACATATCATAGGTGCAAACATATATATATATATATATATATATATATATATATATACACACACACACACACACACACATATACATATATATATATATATATATATATATATATATACATAAAAATTACCCACACATTATTTACAAGAAGGTTTTAAAAAACTTAGCATCAGGAGCATATAATGCATAATAGAGGTTTATGGGGGAGCATACATAGTATATAAAGTATAGTGGGAAGTGTTAGCAGTGAAGAGAGTAGAATATTTGGTAGGGGCAGACATAATTATTCTGGGTAACAGTAAAAAACGGTTAACAAATCACTATTTTTTAAAAAAATAATGCATAAATACATCAAAGAACAACTACTTCTTTAAATATTTTGCAAATTAGTGATCCTCACTCCAGACTGTAAAACTGAATTTTGATATAGGCTTAGTAGCGGCCTCTGCTCTAAATCCTACCTGGTATAAAACTAGCCCTGCTCAGAGGTGTGCACAGAGAGTTATTACAGCTTGAGTGTGAGGGGATGGGGACAGCGCTTTTTTTTTTTATTTCTTTAACTTTCCTCACAAAAAAATGAGATGTATACACAAAAGGTTACCATAGCTTGTTTAGTGTCAGTGTATAGTCTAGGAGCAACAAGTTGGAATATATTACTGTGATTATTTTTTTTTTTTATTTTCCTCACAATAAAATATTAGATGTGTAAATATGGGTCTATATCAGTTTGTTGGAAACTAACTTCAGTGAACTGCCATTCATCAAACATAAATCAGCAAACAGCCATTCATCGAATGTATATATCACCGAACATTTTTCACACAGCAGTTAATTATTTGCTCTTTTCTCCACTGCAATGCAATGTCGGAGTTGGTATATATAAGTAGGGTAGGTGTGGGGGTACAGCCCCCCACATTGGTGGGTTTGATATACTGGTGTGTGTGTGACAATCGGTATGTTGGACAAGTAACTCACTGCCCTGTGAAAAACTTTTTCTAGTGTGAACGTTCAATGAATGGCTGCTCATTGAAGTTAGTTTTCGACAAACTGACATAGACCCATAACTACTTGACTATATTTTGGAGTGGATGTAAGAAAGCATGCTCTTTATATAAATCTGCCAGCAACATATTGAAATATGTCACTGTGCTCTATTTGTTCATTCACTTTTGTCCCAGCCTGTGATTGCAATATGTTACTCAGTTCTATTTGTTCTTTCACATTTGTCCAAGTCTGATATCAGACAAGCGCAAAGAAAGTAGCTGTTTTTTGAGGGATAGGGGTGAGGAGGTATGCTATATATTATGTATAACAGCAGCCACTTGAAATATATACATGTGGTCATTTGTTCTTTAACTTCTTTCCCAATCTAACAACATCTGGATAAACAGAGGTTCTTTTTATGGATGGTAGGGAGGCAGGCACTGTTCACAGTTATGTTATATGTATCCTCACAAGCATTTATTTTATCAGTTTATTGTGAACTACTTTCTGTCAGTGTTGAGCATTAAACCTTTGCTACAAATTATTTGCTTCTGAAAAGAAAAAAAAAATAACAGAATTTCTTCCCTTATGATTTTTTTCATGCCATCATTGGGTCAAAATGTTGGGGGGGGGGGGCTTAAAACTCACCTCAGAACATCGATAACCCTATGGCTTCTGACAGCCTAGTGGTTCTCCAGACTCCAAGCTGAATTAATTTATTTCTTTCACAGTTATTACAGTGCAGTTTTGGCCAGTGTGGTGTGTTGAAAGGCTGCAGGAAAAGTGTAATGTAATACAAAACATGGGCAATCAATGCAGGAAAAATTGTAATGTAAAACAAAACATGGGCAATATAAAAAAAAAAAGTAATCTGGATAATGTGGAGAAGCCAGGTTGAAGGGGGAGGGGGAGTACTGGATGCACCGGGAGTTGTGCATATGGAAGGGTTTGTAGGCAGTGTGGGAGGGGGCAAGACGTTCTTTACCTAGGGTTTTATTTCAAATAAGGCCAACCCTCTGTAACAGAACCTTTCGATGTGAAACAGCAATGAACATGACATTTTTAAGACTCAAAATAAGGAGAAAAGGGTACCATCCTTGCAGACATAAATCCACAAGGAGGGATCCACCTTGGATCCTGGGAACTACCGCCCCATCAGTCTGATGAGCCTGATCTGCAAGGCCATGGAACGTATTATCATGGAACTTATAAACAAAGACATTGGCAACCTTCAAACAGTGGATCTCATGCAGTTTGGATCTGTGAAGGGCTGAAGAGTGGACAAGGGTAAGGTGGTCCACACAGCCTATCTGGACCTTGCCAAGGCCTTCGACACCATCCCCCACTCTGGAATCATAGATAAACTTACTAAGCTGGGCATTAATCCCTATGTCATTCGATGGGTTGCTAACTGGCCTACTGACAGAATAGTCAGCATGGATGTGAGTGAGTTGCTTACCAATCCTAGGGGTAGGCATCAGCGCTGGCTTGCCACCAAGGTGAAACTAGTAAGTGCAGCACTCAGTGAAGTCCGAGCCTGCTGAGCTGTAAAAGTAGCAGACTCCAAATTTAGCTCCAGACAAGTGGAGTACCTCAAGTTCAGTCCTGGGACTGCTGTTGTTGGGCATCTACTTCTCTGAAGTACAGGCCAACACTAAGGGACTCTGGCTAACAAAGTTTGCAGATGACTGCAAACTGGGAGCCATTATTGAATCCCCAAATGATGTGGATATTATACAAAAGGGCCTTACAGAAACAGATGCTTGGTGCCAGAGCCATGGGCTCAAGTTCAATGCCAAGAAATATATAGCTATCTCCTTTGGGAAAAAACATGCACCCATGAATTACCACATAGGTGGCAGTACACTAAACACCGGAAGTGTGATAAGAGACTTGGGGACACAGGTGGACAGTGGTCTCACCTTCGATAACCACATCGCCACAAGAGTCAGGACATCCTTTTATGTAGCACACCTCAACACTAAGGGCTTTACATCCAGAAAAAAGGGGGTCATGGTCCCACTGTACTCATCCCTCATTAGACCCATTATAGAATACAACACCCCGTTTGGTATGTACGTCTCAAGACATCTGCAACAACTGGAAAGGCTGCAGAAATACCTCACTGAAAGAATCACAGGCCCAAATGAGATGCCCTATGCTGACCGTCTATCTGTCGACAACTGAAACCAGCATTGAGTACCACTAAAAAAGAACAAAACCGCAAGCAAAACGCTAGCAAACACTCGTATGAATCTGGAACCAATAAAGCTGATTGGCACTTCAAAGCTTCAAGAAATAAGTATCCCAATTGTGGTCATATAAATCTGCTACCACAATAAATCGCCACTCACGAAACTGTGATAAAATCTTTAATTCACATATACGTTAAGCGCTTTCACTCGTATACACGAGCTTCATCAGAACAACCAGAATAAAATGTTAACTACATTTAAATACTTTAAATTTGGCGCCAACCAGGCGTTACCTTAAAGCAACAGTACAAATTCTACTGTCCATAATAAATTTTTTAAAAGATTCTCTTAACCATCCTATAAAATCTAATAAAAATATATTAAATTAACTTATACTATGTATGAGATACTTATATCTAGACATATAAGTATATAAGTATAAACATATTAACTGTGTTAAAAAACTCCACTGTTAGCCAGTCATAGCTAATGAATATTAAAGCATAAAGTACATATAACTTATATGTGTGGAAGTAATAAATGCATTCATTCATCTTTTTAACATCAGCAAAGGTTTCACAGTAATATAGTCATTTATTCCTGGCTGAGTCATCGCATCAGTGAATAACTGCCACCAATATTCCTTATAAGCTAATGTGTTTTTTATATTTCCACCTCTAGGATTTGCCTTAACAGTCTCTAATATGGCAAACTTGAAAGAATGTTCGTTGCCTGCTATACTAATATGTTTGTATAAGGCATTTTTTGAATCCTTAGTTTTAATACTGTAAATATGTGAGTAAATCCTTTTTCTAAATTGTCTTTCTGTCCTGCCTATGTAATAGGCAGGGCAGATGTTACATTTAGCAATATAGACTAGCATACTGGTTTTACAGTTTCCATGAGTAGGTCTAATGAAAGTTTTATTGACATTCTCCAGTATAAAACTATTCTCCTCACATATGAATTTACATTGACTGCAAGCCCCACATTTAGTAGTATGTTTGTCTTTCACAGTAGATGGTTTGCAGCCATTTTCTAATATGTGTTTTAAATTTCTACCCATTTTAAAAATGAAGCTTGGCTTAGAACCCAGAATTTTCTGGATATCTTCATCCATACAGACAATTTGCCAGTTGTTTATTAATATGTTTTTTATTAAGTGGGAAAAGGGTCCATATTCAATAATACAAGCCCGATTAAAAGAAGGATACTTCCCTTTTTTCACAATGCTCTTTCTCTCCATAATTGTCTCAGAATCTAGGCTATTAAGACCCAAGAGTGGTTTGTATTTATTTCCCCACTCGCTTAGAACATAGGTTCCAGTATCCTTCATCATATGTTCATCGTAACCTCTTTCTCTAAATAAACTGGTAATAAAATTAACCTCATCCACAGTGTCCTGTCTATCCGAAGTCATTCTAATAGCTTGGATTACTTGTCCTTTGTAGATGTTATACTTAAGTTTCTTGGGGTGATTACTATTCACATTGTGCCACTTTTTGTTCTTTCATTGGTTTGCCTTTTGGATTTTGTGTATTTCGTTATGTCTCGTGGCAGCGTTGAAGCTGAACAGAACAAGGAACACTCTGCAGATAATCAGGTGTTTGGTACGCAAAATGATTTATTCGATGTAGCGAATGGAAGCCAAGTACCAGGTGGCGTTCCTTCCACTGATCGTTCGCAGGGTGACTTAACCATTCTGGTCAACCTCTTGATGGCTAAAGTAGACCATCTAACGCAGCAGGTTCAAGAAGCAAGGTTGGGTAATAGTCCAACATTTTCGGGTGTGAATAGACAATCCAGCACACTTTCCAGCACATCAAATTGCAGGCTGGATTCAGGAAGGGGAAACTTGACGTCAGCGGCAGTTTTAGAAACACACAACAGGGGAGCTTCTAACTTGGAACCGGAGAGAACTTCCAATATTATAGAAGGGGTATCAGCATCTGGGAATGGATCCGCTGACAGGATTACTAACTTTTCTACAATTCCAAGCCTTGCCGCTGTTCTGGCTAAAAAAGATTTTTTCCGGACTGACAATGGGTCAGTTAACCAGACACAGAACGAAGGGGTGAGTAATAATAACAATATTGCCTCCTCATTTCAGGCTAATTTGGATGAATTTGATGTTAAGTTATTTCGCTGCAGAAAGCTGCAGTTAGAAATCTCGTATTTGCGTGAGTGCATTAATAGACATATAGTCCCTAAGGGCCTACGCCAATGGCGATTTCCAGCGGGCTTGATTAGCGGTTCTGCCTTTCACAAGGAACTGCTGGGCCTTTTTGACAGACAGGCCTTTGAGTTTATGGAAGCCCTAATTAATTTTTATTCAGTTGAAATTGGGGTCTTGCAGGAGGAACTTGCTAAATTGGAAACTTTGATATCACAACATTCAGATTTTCTAAGGTTCAAATACGACTACCTCAGAATACTATCCAGTATTGAGGCATCAATTACAAAGATGCTCGATAATAAAAAACATAAGATTCAAAGAGATATTAGGGAATATGAAAATAACAAAGCTTATCCCCCACCACCCCCAGGACAAGTTGCTAAATGGAGACTACAAACTGTAAGGTTCAATGAGAACAATATTGCCAACACATCAGAGAATCCACTTGACAACAGGGATGGAGAAGGTGATCAACAACCACTTCGAAGAAGTGAACGTTTAAGGAACAATGTGGGTAACAATCAGAATAATGAAGGACACTCTAACACCCCTCAGGGAAGGGAAGGGGCCAACAATGAGGAAATCCAACAGGATTTTCACAGGAACATGAACTCGGTGAATGTAACGTCGAACAACAATACAAACAACAATCGACGGTACAATCAGAGAAGGAAAAGGGGCAACCAGCGGAGACGCTAGGTACCCCAAATGAAAATGAAAATCGATCTCATGGCCTTTTACCATGTGAACCACAGGGGCCCTCTATTCTTTGTAATTCCACAGGAGACTTTAAAATTTACAATTATACTGTGTTAAATGTTGATGCAAATGTGGTTGAATTTTTTGCTAAGGGATTATCATTTATCCCAGACAGGCACTGTGATCTTGTGAAAACTATAATTGACCTAAAACTTTTTGTTAGGAAATTAAATTTAGCATACACATTGGGGAACACCCCTTCACTTTTAAGTTCATTAAGAGTTTCGAGTGTTTTCAACCCACCATTAACAGGTATTTTAGGCTTCTTTGAAAAACTATGTGAATTAGATTTAAGGGCCATGGTTAACGAAAACAAGCCAATCATCAGGGGTAGGTGTAAACCAGGTTTCAATGTAAGTAAGGATGAACTTGCATTTATTCAAATGCTAAATGAATGTAACATCAGGGTGATGGCACCTGACAAGGGGGGTGGGTTGATTTTCATGGATCAATATGCGTATGAGAACAAAATGGTTCAACACTTACACTCTGACTCCTATGTGGAAGCTAGCATCAATGAAGTCAATAGAGCGTATAGTAAGATCAGAGAGGCATTAGATGATTTGTTTTTAGAGGGCATCATTGACAATGATACCTTACAATATATTGTAATAACATGTTAAATTCGTTTAGGTACCTATGGGTATTGACATTACAGACAATGTGGTAAACGAATTTAACATGTTATTTGATTCATTTGGGTTTGAATTTATGAAGACCCTTATAAAACATAATGACGCTAAACTATGCAAGTGTATTAATGAGGTTGAGAATCTGAATCAATCTATTATTCAAGATTTAACGTTTTTAGAATGGGATAGGTTGCATCACAAACAATTCGAAATAGCTGAAAACAGGGCAAAAAAAGCCTTTGAAAAGAAAAACAAAAAACTATGTAGGGATATAGAACAGTATAAATATCACGAGATGTATAAATGGAATTACAAGGAACAGGTTCATCAAGAGAAAAAACATAATAGACAAGAAACAATGCATTATAGTGATACTCACAGACATGAGAGGGATTCTTTTCAGATGCCAAGCAAGGGACATTCAGCAAAATGGAAACAAGGGGGGAGATGGAAGAAAAAGTTCTAAACATTTCCCAGACTAGTCCAGTATCTGTCAACACCATCCAGTTAAATCCTAATGCTGAGAATGAGGTACATTCTATAAAGCAGGACGGAGTAGTGTATGAATACAATAATTTTAAAATATTCAATTATAGTAGTAAAAGATTAGAGACTACTCATTTTACCTTGTTATCCAAGGGATTGAAATTTGTCCCAACCACAAATTTTAACTTAGTGGATAGTCTAAGTGAATTAAAATTATATACTCGAAAACTAAATCTGGCTATTCAGTTCAAACAGAATTCAGATCAAACTGGACAGCACAACAAACTTAAGAAAAAACGTAGCTACATTCCCAATAATAACATTTATGCACAGAATTTTGAAAGAAAGTCCTCTAGAGATCTATATGAATTAAATAAGAAAGATAGAAAGACTAAGATCCAAAGAAATTTAACATACGATGAGTATATTCTTTTGAAAGAGTTGAAAACAGATAATAGCATTCGTATAATGAAACCTGACAAGGGAGGAGGGATGGTTATATATGATGCCTTCTCATATAGTACCATTATGCATGATATATTACATAGCTCAGGTAACTATACAGTCACGTCCTTGAATGAGGTGCACATAGCATATAGAAGAATTGATATGTTTTTGGAAGACTATCTCTACGAGCAAAGAATTAGTGAAGAATTATACAAATACATGATAGTGGAAGATCCTGTTATGGCCACAATTGTAGGCATACCCAAAACCCACAAAGATACTTTGAATCCCCCTTTCCGCCCTATCATTTCAGGAAGTAAATCCAAAACTTTCCCTATAGGTGTCGTAATAGACACTTTATTAAAGCCAATTTATTCTGACATCCCACATTTAGTTAAGGACTCCTGGGAATTTTTAAAAAACTACCCAGTGAATGTTGACAGTCATGATATACTATTTACATCAGTGGATGTTGTGGATTTATTTTCATGCATCCCTTTAGAACAAGGTATGTCTGCATTTACAAACAGTTTGAGAAAACATACTACTATGACGTGGGATAAGATCAGTTTATTAGTAGAGCTTACCAGTATAGTACTTGAAAATAATTTCATCTACTATGAGGGGGAGATTTTTAGACAGACCAGAGTGGTGGCTATGGGGGCGTCCTGTGCCCCCATCTACGCCAACCTGGTCTTACTGGATTGGGAGGAGAATAACATCTTTAACAGTAGTTATTTTGGGAACATTATTTATTACTCCCGATTTTTGGATGATATATACATTCTGTGGAAGGGGCACTCCAGCTCTTTTATATCATTTGTTCAGTATTTACACAATAGTAGTGACTATTTAAAATTTACCTATGAGTGTAATCATAAAGGGGTGGCATACTTGGACACATACATCTCTCTTGAAGGTGATGGTTTTAAATCCAAGATTAATAGGAAAGCCACCTTCACTAATTCTTATTTAGATTATAATAGTAATCACCCCAAGAAACTTAAGTATAACATCTACAAAGGACAAGTAATCCGAGCTATTAGAATGACTTCGGATAGACAGGACACTGTGGATGAGGTTAATTTTATTACCAGTTTATTTAGAGAAAGAGGTTACGATGAACATATGATGAAGGATACTGGAACCTATGTTCTAAGCGAGTGGGGAAATAAATACAAACCACTCTTGGGTCTTAATAGCCTAGATTCTGAGAATTATGGAGAGAAAGAGCATTGTGAAAAAAGGGAAGTATCCTTCTTTTAATCGGGCTTGTATTATTGAATATGGACCCTTTTCCCACTTAATAAAAAACATATTAATAAACAACTGGCAAATTGTCTGTATGGATGAAGATATCCAGAAAATTCTGGGTTCTAAGCCAAGCTTCGTTTTTAAAATGGGTAGAAATTTAAAACACATATTAGAAAATGGCTGCAAACCATCTACTGTGAAAGACAAACATACTACTAAATGTGGGGCTTGCAGTCAATGTAAATTCATATGTGAGGAGAATAGTTTTATACTGGAAAATGTCAATAAAACTATCATTAGACCTACTCATGGAAACTGTAAAACCAGTATGCTAGTCTATATTGCTAAATGTAACATCTGCCCTGCCTATTACATAGGCAGGACAGAAAGACAATTTAGAAAAAGGATTTACTCACATATTTACAGTATTAAAACTAAGGATTCAAAAAATGCCTTATACAAACATATCAGTATAGCAGGCAACGAACATTCTTTCAAGTTTGCCATATTAGAGACTGTTAAGGCAAATCCTAGAGGTGGAAATATAAAAAACACATTAGCTTATAAGGAATATTGGTGGCAGTTATTCACTGATGCGATGACTCAGCCAGGAATAAATGACTATATTACTGTGAAACCTTTGCTGATGTTAAAAAGATGAATGAATGCATTTATTACTTCCACACATATAAGTTATATGTACTTTATGCTTTAATATTCATTAGCTATGACTGGCTAACAGTGGAGTTTTTTAACACAGTTTATATGTTTATACTTATACTTATATACTTATATGTCTAGATATAAGTATCTCATGCATAGTATAAGTTAATTTAATATATTTTTATTAGATTTTATAGGATGGTTAAGAGAATCTTTTAAAAAATTTATTATGGGCAGTAAACTTTGTACTGTTGCTTTAAGGTAACGCCTGGTTGGCGCCAAATTTAAAGTATTTAAATGTAGTTAACATTTTATTCTGGTTGTTCTGATGAAGCTCGTGTATACGAGTGAAAGCGCTTAACGTATATGCGAATTAATGATTTTATCACAGTTTCGTGAGTGGCGATTTATTGTGGTAGCAGATTTATATGACCACAATTGGGATACTTATTTTTTGAAGCTTTGAAGTGCCAATCAGCTTTATTGGTTCCAGATTCATACGAGTGTTTGCTAGCGTTTTGCTTGCGGTTTTGTTCTTTTTTAGTTATGCTGACCGTCTAAAAAAACTCCATCTATACTCTGTCGCATATCATCTACTCAGAGGCGATCCCTACTTAACATACAAGGCCATGTCAAACCCACAGCTGTTGGACATGCTACACTTAAAGAAATCCCAATTCCTCAGAGACATACAGGGATCTAAACTTTGTCATCACAATGAACAAAACATGCTGGAGGGATAGGTTCCTGCCCCAGAGACTCACCAAACTCTGGAATAGACTGCCCATACATGTCAATTAGAGCACCTCTTTGGCCCTCTTCAAAAGGAACCTTGATGATTGGATGGGAGATAGGAAATTCATCCCGGGGATCATGTCAGTCGCCCTGCTAGACAGACATCCAGGGAAGTAACTACTGTGGGAAGAAATAGTCAGGGAATTGTTATGGCTAGGCTTGTATAGGCCCTAGGACCGAAAGCCTAGTACCAACCTATGAACCTACAAGAGACGGCTGCTTGTCTTGATTAGGCATGGCACTACTTTTTTTTTTTTTTTTTGAGAATCATCATCAGGATTACCCCTGGTAAGAGAAAGCTGGAAGAAAGCAGGCCCAGAAGGTGACCTATCCTCTTCCCCACTGGAGTATCCCTTTCAGCAGCTCTTCTAAGCTCCGCAACTTTTGTCTCCTGAAGTGGTGGTGCCTCTACATACAAAGTACTCCTCAACTTCTAGCGTAATTGCACTTTAACAGCTCAAGCTCAGCAGGCTCGGACTCCACTGGGTGCTGCACCTAGTGCACTTACTAATTTCACCTTGGTGGCAAGCCAGCGCTGACGCCCATCCCTAGGATTGGTAAGCAACTCACTCTCATCCATGCTGACTAGTTTCACAGGCACCTGAACTGCTAATGGAACTCAGATGATCCCTGTATACCATGGAACTGGCCCCGTAGCTATGACTTTTTGTCCTCCAATTTAGCTTTGCTCCTCTGAAATGTACTGATTTTCTTCCTAAAGATAGATGTGCTTAACTGTCCATGGATTATAAAGTAAGCAAACTAAGTATTTACAAAAATTGTTGATCACTTAAGTTCTAGTATCAGAAAACATACCATGTGGAAAATAAAAAGGTTATCTATTCTGACACTCTTGTTATGATTTTTAAAGAAAAACAGCATAAGCTTTGGTGCTTAAAAGTGTAGAGGTATTGCATTCACAAATACCACAAACATCCCAGTTTACAAAAGTAGTGCAAGAAAGCAGCTAATTCGCATAGAAGTTGTCCGTTTTGCATTGTGGAAGTTCTCCCAGCAAACAACATTTTTTACTGCGATGTCACGTCTTTTGCAGCCAAGAAACTGGGGTCCCCAGCTTCAAATCTTTCTGCAAACACGAGTATATAGAGTGTCTTAACTCCATCGTTCCGCCCACCACGAAAGGAAAGCTGTACAATTATACGGATACATAGCATAATGCATCTTATAGTTTTAGGTACAGTAAATCTACATTATTTTTGAAGAATATACTTTTCACACCCAGGGACAAAGGAAGGATCCCTTCCATTTTCACGGTATTGTTAACCATTCTTGTTTCTTGTAGGTTATTCCATCGTGAGTTGTCCTTCCACACCTGTTACATCATCGATGAGTGGAAGACCCAAGTTCAGAAAAGCCGTCAAGCGTGGACCAGCTGTGAAAAGGGCTGATACTCTCGTGTTACAGTCAGCTAAAAGGTGGCGTGGCACTTGGGGTTTTTGTTTCACTGTTTACGTTCCTGATACTGACTTAAGGAGGTATGTAAAAGATACATTTGGTTTGTTTCTTTCTTTCCTTTAAAATTGCGATTTTTGGTTGAGTTTGTTCAGTTGTGTTACCCAATTTAAAGCAGATTTTTCAGAACTGCAGAGCGTATCCTTAATAATGCGGGTTGGAGTGCTGTTCAGTCAAGAGTAGCCCCTCGGCAAAGTTACTTTGCTCGTTTCCTTTCCTAAATTTGTACAGCCTTGTCGTCGAGAAAACAAAAACCATCGAGGGCTGTGTGTAGTTAGTTACGGAGTAGTAAGCGTCAATCGCACAGCTGCTAACGTATAAGAGGTACAGTTTCATCGCAACTTTTTCTAGCGTTAAATGTACGTGTGTGTGGAGCCTTTTTGTGTGAAATTTGGATTGTGATTTATTGCGAGGTAGTATAAATCTGTGGAAGTATTATCGCTATGGTGGCTATATTTAGGTATGAATTTATTTATTTAGAAACTTTCCCCGAGTCTATAATTGTTTGTCCCGCACTAATTGTGTCAGAGATCCACGTTTATTGATTTACCCTGGATGGTCAGGACTCGGAGACCTAGAATTTCAAATGGAATTCTTCCATTATTTTTCAGATTAACTTTTTCTTGTTTTGGCTGTCTTTCGTGCTCATTCTTGAGACCGCTCGTTGTTTTAGTTTGTTGTTTGGGATATTTTGCAGTCACCCTTATGATGATGGACATCAGCTGGATATAACAGCCTTGAATATGAATATCCATAGCTAGTGGGGTTTTGTTTTATTAGCCTGAAGTTGTCCATGAAAACGATGAAACAAGTCATGGGCATTCAGAGTCGCCAGTAAGCTGAAACACGTGGTATTCATAACGGTCATTTGTATATATCCCATGTACCTCTGAGTCAGGAGGTTTCAGAGGTTACTCGTTGGAAGTTCCAGCTTGGCTGGAGTTTTCATTTCGTTTTTACGGATTATTTCTGTTAGAAAATCCTAAAATAGATTCCTTATACTTAATAAGGATTTTACCCATACAGGCAATCAGCAGGTAATTCAGTCCCAGCAAGTTGCAGTACCTTAGGAACACTATATACTTAAACCAAATCAGGAGCAGTTGGGGAAATGGATTGCTCCAGTTACCATTTCCCTGGATCTTAAATGCTCCTTTGAAACTTCTACTACTTTATCAGGGGGTGTCAGAATTGTCTTTTTGCTCCAGAAGTAGTTCAACACTGAAAACCGTTCCTTACTACCAGATATGTAGGTACCTGTTTTGAGGTAAGGAAGTATAAAGTTAACCCATCTCTTTTGGGTCAGAATCTCCGTCTTCCTCAGTCCCTCTCCTAGGAAAGGAATTGGTAAAGGAGCCCTCTTTCCCCAACTGGTGGCTTCCATCTCCCCTTTTTTGTCTAAATAGAGGCATAGTTTCAATACCATCTCTCCCAAATGGAAACTCCATTGTCTTACTCTAAAACCAAACCGCTTCCCATATACTAACTTCCCTTCTGATTGGCACTCTCTATTCAAGCTCATTATAGAACAAAATTTCCTGTTTTTTTTGCATAAAGCTTTCTACAGAGTTCCTGTGGATATATTACCTTAGTTCTCTGCCCAGTGCCACTCCATACTTATATGTACAACATTACTAACTTAAGCTTCAGTGAGTATGCATTCTTCTTATCTAAACTGCACTGAGCACACTGCTCTCATTGTCTCTCCCTTCCTCACTCAGTAAATCTAGTCTGCTCACCTCTTAACTTTCATCATATTGCTTTTCTTCTCTCTCTCTCTCTCTCTCTTCTGCACATCTTATTTACAGATTAAATACTGTCATTCATCTCTGTGTATAAACCTTGAGGAAGGATTACTGCTTAATAGTATCAGTTGTCAGACTTTTGCTATTGTTAGCATTTTAGGTTCACAATAGGTATACAATATTATTGTTTTTTTCTTTAACGTTTGGTTGTATGCCCTGGACTGAAAAATGCTCCATTGAGAAAAATACCTTAGCCAGTCAAATGTACGTATGTGTTTTTTGTATAAATTAGTGACTAAATGGTTTCAAATCTATGTTGACAACAGGACCTTTGAAATGTACCTTAAGAGTACTGTCTTGGAGAAAATGTGTACAACTTAGAGTACCCCAGGATTGGATGCTCAGACCGCTATTGTTTGTTCTATTTTTATCTGTAGTTTCTTACTATTTCCCAGCTGTCAGCTGTAGACTGTACACAGAGGATACTTTGCTTAAATAAGGATATAAATCCCCCAGTACTAAGGATTTGCCCAGATATTGAACTGGTCACTTCTAATAATGTAACACAAAATACCCAAAAACGAATGCTGTCCCAGTCTTAGAAGCTCAGAAGAAATTTGCACCAAACAAGCCTCTAAACATTAAGGATCTGGGATAAATATCTGCACTTTCAACTGAACTATAAATGTATTTGTGGATTATATTGGGTAACAGGCAGTCCTTTAGCAGACATATAGAACAGGCTGACAATGTTCTAAAGCAGTGGTGGTGAAGCTTTTGGGATTGACGTGTCAAAAATGTAGACTATGCCTGTCTTGACTCTGCTGGTGTGTCCCCCCCCGAACAAAAAAACATTTATTTAAAAAAAAAAGTCTGATCATGTGTGCTGGTATGTATCATACTACTTTTAAAAGTAATTTTGAATTGAACTGAAAAAATGTGGAACACATTGCATTTGATTTGGTTAACATCAATTAAGGTATCTTGTTGCTGTGTTTTAATGGATAAGTACAGGGTCGCATTTCTTTGTTTTGTGCATTCAATTTCTTTGGTAACCTGGGTGTTGGTGAACGCTGGTGTGTCACCCAGAACGTTGTGGCGTTTCAATGACATGTCATAGTATGCCATCACTGTTGTAAAGCAACTAAAGTTTATTTATTTATATATATATATATATATATATATATATATATATATATATATATATATCCCTTCTTACACCTGAAGCTTGATAATTTGTAGCCAAAAATGGCCTCATTCCATGTTTTCAGTGTGCTGCACCATTAATCCATCTAAATTTCCACCAAAATATTGCTAACATTCAAAAAACCAAGGACAAAATTCTAAATGGTAACACTACTGTGATACCGTACAGAAAAACAAATGGCTACCAGCTAAGGCAATAGCATAATACTTGAGTATGCAAGCTGTCAAATAAAAGCTACTCCCATATTCAGAAAGAAACCCCCAGTACGGTTTAGTTAGGTCATTTTTGAATTGCACTCGGATATAGTGGGGCAACAGAAATAATTGTTGTGTTTTTTTTTTTTTTTTTTTTTTTTTTCAGAACTGTCGCTATAGTATGAAGTACTCTATAAGACAAAATACAGAATGCCAGCAAACTGTTTAGAAAACATCTGAAAGCATACCTTAATTAGCTGCTGTAATTGTTAACAAGGGAATTGATGTCCTGGCTAAAAGTACACTACACTTTGTGTGAGACTGTGATACGTAGTGACAGCTAAGCAACCACTGTAAGTAACATAACTAATGTATTGCCTTTCTATATACAGCAGTAAATTTGCATAAATAACCTTCATGGAAAAGCACAACAGTAGTAGCTACATAATTGCGTATGTTTGTTTAAAATTGTAGTGTGTATGAGATGAGACGTGTACAGATGTTAATTTGAAAGTTTACTGTTTGAGAATGGGTGAACCGTTCATCTTCACTGGGATTTGGGAATGGGCGTTCTCTGGAAGGGTGTTGCTGTACAGGTTATGCTGCTTTATG